>NC_138061.1:43748521-44021235 GCF_964194185.1 Rhinolophus hipposideros
TCATGTTTGCAATTGACACAAGGCATTGTTTTCCTGTAAGTCTATTTACCTTCTGATTTGAGCTCTCATTTTTCCCAAATGATAGAAATATACTTTCAAGCAGTTCAGGTGTCTGCCTCCCTTTCGTCCCCAGGGAGACAGGGTGAGCCCAGAGAACCTTTGTTTGAGAACAGACCAGCATTAATATCTCATGGATTATCACTGACTCCTCTCTTGTCCCTACTCCAGGAAATTTATCTAGTGTCTTAGACAGGAAATCTTGTCTTATAACATTATATTCTCCCCAGTCTATTGTCTGGGCAGGATTCTTCCCTCTCCCCACAGAACTGAAACTACTGAAACTCCAAAACCAAGAGTCTTGCTTTGGCTTTCTGCTCTTGTCATTTCATCCCCAGAGGGAGTGACTACAAAATGCCTAAGTTTCAGAATGGGGGAAGTTTTAAGGGATACCAGAGGATGTTGAGGGAAAATTTACTTATTAACATTTCAAAATATGTTGGTGCCATTCATGTAAAGAATGTGTCAGTGAGTTGGTATAGGGATAGTGTGAAGACGTCAGTGGGGTAGGTGACTGGGTCAGCTGTGAATGGAATGCACAGGAGAAAGACAAAGATCTGAATGACTCCCACGGAATCAACCTCCTGGTCTTTGAGCAGTTATCCTCATTACAGTGACAGATGCGACTTTCTATCTGAACCTGCTGCTCCTAACCCTTTAAATCACAGAATTAACTCCTTGTTCTGGTTTTACCATTACGCGTAATCTTCAGACAGTTTCACTTTCCACATTACCTTGTTGTCAGGGAGACAGTGAACTGGTCAGAGCTGTGTCAATATTTGACCCACCTCATATGAAATGAAAACATTGACTTTCTACTTTATTTATATTTCACCCTCCCCCAACGCACATGTATTTCATATTCTTGATTTCGTCTGTCAACTTTTGACTTCTGGGATAAAATGATTCAGGAGAAAACCAGGTGTTTGTACATGGATTCCTATGGAGCACCAGATGGAGAAAACATTAGAGTGGCTACTGAATGAATTTATTGTGCAAGCAAAGGTCAGTTCAGGGATTTTTAAAAAGTTTATATTTTATGTGTGTGTCACCTGATCTCCTTAGCTCAACCTTTGCTGGCTTTTGTTTCCACCTGCTCACTCAGGATTTCAGTCCCCCTGCTAGCCTTCCTCCAAAGCTTCTGGAAATTTCTAGCTTTATCCAGTCAGTGACAACAATGTATATCAAGCTGTTTCTCTTGCCTGGTGTATTCACTAAGTACATCATTGGGCTCTTAATTAATACAAAACATACTACTATTATTAATGCCAGCTAATGGTTATGTAGTATTTATTCTATGCCAGGCATTATGTTAAGCATCCATGTACAATGGTTTATTTATTTCTCATAAAAACACTATGTTGTGGGTTGAATCGTGTCCTCCTAAAAAAGTATGTTTAAGTCCTAACCATAGTACGTGAGAATGCCACCTTATTTGTAAATAGGGTCTTTATAGAAGTGAACAAGTTAAAATGAGGTCATTAGAATGGTCCCTAATCCAATATAACTGGTGCCCTTATAAAAATGGGAAATTTGGACACAGGGACAGACATGAACAGAGAGAAGATGATGCGAAGACACACAGGGAAATGCCATGTAAAGATGAAGGCAAAGATTGGAGTGATGCATTTACAGTACAAAGATAGCCAGCAAACCACAAGAAGCTAGGAGAGAGATATGGAATGGATTCTCCCTCACAGCCCTCAGAAGGAAGTAATACTGTCAACAACTTGATTTTGGACTTCTAGCCTCCAGAATTGAGGCAATAATTTCTGTTGATTACTTTTGGGTACTTTGTTATGGCAGCCCTAGAAAATTAATATACTCTATGAGGGAGGTACTATTGATTATCCACATCATGCAGATGAGAAAACTGAGGCACAGAGGAATTAAGGGGGATTTGCCCACATGGTAAGTGTTTCAAATCCAAGCACTCTGACTCTAGTATTTATGCTTTTATCTGTTATACTAAACTACCTCTTGTCTTCTTTCTAATTAAGGACCTTTCCTTTCTTCGACCTTTTGACTATCTTTCACTGCCTTTGCCAGGCAGCAGTGTACCCGTTGTTTCCTCTGTAGTCTCCCACTGGGCACAGTGGCCTTGACTTGTGCAGAGCTGCACAGTGGTCAGTAGTGCAGTCAGGAGAAAGCCTCCCTCTGTGCTGTATCCCACTCTGTCGGAGGCTTTTGACAGTAGCACTGCCTGAGCCCCAGGTTTGGCAGAGTTTCAGGGAAGAAATCCACTTTAGAATTTCAATTTCAGCTTTTTCTCCCAAGCATCTGGACATGAATCAGTGGGGACAGGGTGGGACAACGACAAATAGGACTACTGGCTCACATTAAACTCTTGATTTCTCCCCACTCTGTTGACTGAACTATAACTGGGTCATATATGTCACACATGCACATGTGTCCATTGAGAAAAGTACACACCAGGTTGTTGGGTGACAAATGTTCATGAGAGATAGGGGAACAAGAAGAACTAGCTATTCATGATAAAAGACTTTGTTGGGGAATCAGCATGTTCATTTAAAATTATGGGCGTGTACTCATGGAAGTTTATATAAAGATACTCACTAAAATGTTAATGGCGATCATTGCAGGGTCATGGAATTTAAGGTGATTTTTTTCCTTCCACATTTCTGTGGGATAAAGGGTAGTTAATTGTTTTTCTCGTAGTCATGGTGGCTCCCATAAAGAACACAGACATGGTAAAAGATAGTATTATTTCCTTTACAGTGGATTCATAAATTGGCTTGACAATAAGATTTCTGAATCTCTTCCACTTTCTTTCTGTAATGTATGATGTTTCTTTTTCTTTAAACTCATCTTGACCATAAGAAGTGTGATGCACAGGGTCAGTGCTTGGAAGAGATTTGAAGATGTGACATTAAATGAATCAGCAGATGAACAAAATGGAAATGCACTTAAAAAGTCACACAGTGAGGCTCTCTCCTGTCTCTTTTATTTGGACAGGCTGAAAGACTATGACATTGAGTAAGAATCCCTCCTCCCCAACTCATTCATTTGAGTTTGACCATATGGATCATAATGACTAAGGCCGTCTTTTTAGGAACCTCTGCCTATGCCCATATTACTGGGCAACATATACCAGTCTTGCAGAAAATGAATACTGGCAGGTTGTCATCAAAATAATAAGCCCATTGTCCAAAGGGAATAAACTTGGTGCTCTGAATAAACTGTTATGGTACTGTTTTGTACACTGAAACCTCCAATATCTAAAAACCATCATGTTGTAAATATTTCTCCATTTGGTATCTAGACTTAGAGAATCCCTCCTGTCTATCTGGCTTTCAAGGTCAGTGGATTTTGTAGAATTCTTTGCCAGGTAGCTGCTGTGATATGAATAAATTTGTGCAAAAATGTACTCAGCCGGCTAGTTATTGAATAAGATTTTTTTAGTGGAATGTACTGACAGGAGAGAAGAAAAGGCAAATATAAAGGATGAATAATAACCTAATGAAAAGAACTATTATTTTCTTCAGTTCAGAGGAAATAGTAACCTATTTTTTAAAGATGAACTTTCAAAAATGAAAAGAGAAGGAAGATGAAACTTCAACTCCTTTGAGAGAGAAAGTAAATAAAGCATTTCCAAGGAAAAAGAACTATATGCATGGATGTAACCAAATAGAAACAAATACTTGAATTATTTTTTTTCAGATTCACAAGGGTATGAACAATGATGCAAAAGAAAAAAAAATGTATAAAAGAGGTTTAACTAAAATTTTCTTAAGTTGTATTAAGTACCTCTTCCAAAATAACCAGCTGCAACAGAAATAAGTTTCTTAAAAATGCCACGTGTTTAAGGAAAGGAAGTAATTTTTCTTCAGATAGGCCAAAAAGGAACAATAAAAGCCACTTAGTTTTGTAACGGTTCCCTGCTCCATCCAATTTCCTCCAAAAACAAAAAAAGGAATATAGTGCTTAGGGATGATAAAAGTTCAACATGTCAAACTAGAAATTGCCCTTAATCTTTTTCATTAAATGAAATTTGTTTTTTGTTAGAGTTGTCCAAGGTTCTCTCTGATCCTTGTTTCGAAGTTCAAAGTACTCACCAAGATTTTGCAAACTGTCTACTTACTTATTTATATTCCTACATCTCCTCTGCTTCAGGGCTTTTACTTCCCCACTTACTGCATCTGTTTGCCTTGTATATTCCCAGATGTGAAACTTAGCCCTTTCTTCATCACACACACACACACACACACACACACACACACACACACACACACACACACACACACACCTATTCATGGATGCCTAATTTTTTAGCAAAAATGCTCACGAAGGTGGTATTTGTGAGGTAGAAAATAGTCAATTCAAAGTAAATCTTAGTAACTCGAATTTTAAAAATCTTTCGGCAATTCCCAACGAGTGAATTTCCCTTGGTTTCTCACTCTGATTCACTGTCTTTGCATCTGACCCCAGCACTATTAGTTCTCATTCATGGATTGGTCGCTCCCGGGAATTCCAAGTTTTTCCCCACTTTTTTAGGTAGAGGCATTGAGTTCTCCTCAACTTCTGTTCCTGACCTCTGCTCCTGGGCAATTTTACCTAAGCTCAGTCCAATGAGCTACAGAAGATAAGGATCTTCCATTTAACAGCTCCCAATTTAGAAAGTGGGAGTAGCTTTGAATCCAAAGATAAAATGTCTTCACTACATTTTTTTTTTTTAATTTATGTTTTAAGTCATTAGCAATAGGAAATCCATTTCTTAATCCCATGGTTTTTAAAGTAGGGAAATGGAACTTTGAATACTCTCAATTCTACAGCTTCAAGGAGATATAAAGAGCCATCTTCTCCCCTTTTCCATTTCCTTGGTAATAGTGCTTGCAACAGACACGTTGGGTTCTTAGAAAAGGTTAGGGCTTTTGGACATGTCAAGGGGTGATGTGAGTAGAAAGGGATAGTATGGAGAAAAGTGGGAACACTGGCCCATTCTCTATTATTTTCTAATCCAACTCAATGCTTACCACTTAGTTCAATTGCTAATATTTATTGCTGCCCTTCAACTGAAAAGTTATTACTAGGAAAAATTATATTAAATTTACGAATGTAATAGATTTGTTCCTTGGAAAAATTATATTAAATTTACGAATGTAATAGATTTGTTCCTTGGAGTTGTCTAAACCCGTCATGAGAGATATCCTGCCCCCCTAACAATAACAAAACTGGAGAAGCTAAAGAAAATGTGACAGAACTAAACATACTCTTACCATATGATCCAGCAACTACACTCCTTGGTATTTACCCAAAGATGTTGAAAACTTTGTCCACACAAAAATCTACACATGGATGTTTATATTAGCTTTATTCACAATTGCCAAAATCTTGGAGGCAATAAAGACATCCTTCAGTAGGTGAATGGAAAAACTGTGGTCCTTCCAGACAATGGAGTTTTTCAGCACTAAAAAGAAATGAGTTACCAAGCCATGAAAAGACATGGAGGAACATTAAATGCACATTACTAATTAAAAGAAGCCAGCTTTGGAGGGCTGTAGATTGTATGATTTCAACAATATGACATTCTGGAAAAGGCAAAACTATAGAGACAGTAAGAAAATCAGTGGTTGCCAGGGATTGGGGTTTGGGGAAAGAGATGAGTACTAGAGGACAGAGGATTTTAAGAGCAGTGAAAATAATCTACATGTTATAATGATGGATACATGTCATTATACATTTATCCAAACCCATAGAATGTACAACACCAAGAATGAGCCCTAAAGTAAATTATAGACTTTGGGTGATTATGATGTGTCAATGTAGGTTCATCTTTGGTAAAACAGTGTTTCATTCTGGTAATTGATGTTGATCATGAAGGAGGCTCTATGTGTGTAGGGGCAGGGAGTATATGGGAAATCTCGATACCTTCCTCTCAATGTTATTGTAAACCTAAACCTGCTCTAAAAAATAAAGTCTTAAAAAACATAACTATAGTACTATTATCATACCTTTTAAAAAAAAAGGAAGACAAGAGAGACGTTTTACTTTTCTCATTTTAGTTAGCAGTGGGACAAGTGAAAAGAGAATTATTAAAATATTTTAGTAGAGTGGTTATTACAGTGTAGTTTATAACCCATTGTCTCTGACCATTCTCTGTTACAATTGCATCGATAGACCAAAACTCATAGGGATTTAACAGATATTTGTCCATTTTCCCCCTATTCCAAATAAGAAACAATTTTCTCAGCCTAAATTGCCTGATTTCATATGGCTACTGTGAAAGTGCTTTCCTGATAGGTGTTATTATCAGTTTGTGGGATTCATATCCCAAAACGTTACAGGGGCTAAACTTCCAGGAATTAACTTGCAGGCCACCCTTTTGGCAAGAAATCCTGTATTACTGTTTTTTGAGTATTTCCTTCAAGCTTCAGTTTCCAAATGTTTTTTTGAGTAGGTTGCCTGTTCAATTTTTAGACTAGACCTCAGAAATAAATTCCAATTCCCAAGCCTGCTCTCATGAATGCCAATCTCTGGGCAAGCAATCAGTTTTCTAAGGTTGCCTTCCTTTGCTCTTTTAAGGGAGATGAATGCAGATTATGTTCAGGTTATGTCACTAAACGGCCATCTTTGGGTTACATAGTTAAAATAAATAAATAAATAAATAAATAACAAATAATAAATAAATAAAATCCTCATGAATTCCTCTCCTTAAAGTCTTTCAATTGGCAACATCATCTTGGTGATATAACTTATTTCAAGATTTCCTGGGCTTTTCCATTAGCGATCACTGGGGTTGAATTACTAGATATATTTTATAAAGCAGATCCTTTTGGATTACTTAGGATGAAATCCTCACTTTTATGGTAGAGATTTTTCTCAAATATCTAGAGATCCTTGGCTTTCTCTTTCTATTTCAGGGCCGGGCATTGGGACACTGGCTGGGAATGCTGTGTACCTAAGGGTGGTGGCTTGTCAGCTGATGAACCCAATAGCATCATCAAGATTGGGCAGGGGTTTCATTGTTTTTTGGGGGTACTCCCAAGTGCCATTGTCTATAGTTCTTTCCTTTATGCCGTAAGCATCCCTGGAGAGGAATCCTGTAATTTCTTGCCTGAGGATTATACGTTTGGCTGTCAGGGTTCTCAAGGACCTGCACCGGGAGAAAGGAGCTGGACTTGGGTGTGCGAGGACTCAGGGTTTAGTTTGTAGATACTCCAGTAGTCTCTGTTATTCCCAATGTAGCCCTTTACTCCCATCATTCTTTGTGTCCAGTGTCCCTTAATTTAGAGATCCGGAGCCTCTCTGATTCAACTTATCCCGAGATAAAACCTTATGGCTTCCGCAGGAGTGTGTAGTGTATAGGGGCTCCTTTTCCTGAAGCTGTTTTTCTTTTGGATCTTTAATTCAGTCTTAGTTTTTTTCTTTGTAGCTTCAACTCCTACTTCAGATATAATGGGATTTGCGGGACACATATGTCTACTCCATTATAGAATCCTTTTTTTTCTTTATATAATCCTTTGTAACCTGGAATCATTTCTCATTTTATTCATTAATCCTATAATTTTAGAGTCCTTGTTTTTAATCAATTGTTAGTGTCTTAGTTTCCTAATCTATAAAATTGGACTTGATTTCTTAGGTTCTTTCCAACTCAGAGGTTCAGATACGGTAGGAAGCAGGAAAAAGGGCCAGCACTGCAGTTAGACACTTGGATTCATATCACTGCTCCATCACTGTAGAGTCAGGGTTCTCTGGGTGCAAGCAACAGAGACCAACTGAGCTTCTGTAAGCTGGAGAATGGGCAAGAAACCAAAGGAAGCCAAGCTGTGGGGGTGTCAGCCAAAATCATACCCCAGGAACAACCTGATGAGGAAGGTGCCCCTAGATATTTGCCAGCACACTCTTGATGCCACTGCTACTGTGAATAATTTCTCAATTCTCTCTCCATCTTTGTGATTGTACTTGAGCCCTTAAGTCTCAAAGGGTGGGGAGTGCAAATTTGTGTCCCTGTTTGTATCAATCAGGGTTCTCCAGAGACACCAGTAAGATATTTTATTTTGTTTTAAGGAATTGGCTCAGGTGATTGTGGGACCTGGAAAGTTTGAGGTTTGTAGGGCTGGTTGGCAGTCTGGAAATTCAGAAAGAATTGATGTTGTAGTCTTGAGTCCAAATTCCACAAGGTGGGCCAGGTAGACTGGAAACTTGGGCAGGACTTCTATATTGCAGTCATGAGACTGGATTCCTTCGTTGGGAAACCTCAGTCTTTGCTGTTAAGGCCTCCAACTGATAGATGGCATTTACCTACAATATGGAGAGTAATCTATTTTACTCCAAGACTGATCATTAAAGTGTCAATTCCACATAAAAAAATACCTTCACAGTGACATCTAGATGTGTTTGAACAACTGGGCACCATAGTCTAGCCAAGTTGACATAAATTTAATCATCACATCATGTAATGCCCATTAATAGGATTCCCTTCAAACTTTAAGACAGGATCCCCTTTCCTAACTTTAAGACCAAAAAGAAAAAGAAAAAAAAATTGCAGCTGCCCACAATAGCCACTTTACTGTGTGATCTTGGCTAAGGCACTTCTCCCTGTGCGTCAGACTCCAATTCTGTAAAATATGGGTAATAGTAAACAAACGATTGTTGTGGAGGGGAAAAGATAAAATATATGTAAAGCACTTAGAGAAGTGCTTGAAACAAGGTAAGTACTCAACAAAGTAAGGTGCTATAATTTCTTATCTATACACTGCCATGGAATGTTTGTCACAGCTCAGATACCCAACTTCTCACTTGAGAATGAAACACTTGAATCTGATGGAGAGAGTTGTGATTTGCATTCATATCCCAAGGACTTTACTTTGCACATGCAAAGAATGATACTAGTGACTGTTATTTGTTGACCCTTTACTACCTGCCAGTTACTATCCTGGATACTTTACATACGTTCACCCTATAATTTGATTCACACAATAAACCAAGGTGGTTGGTGATTCTTCATTTTACAAAGAGGATACTGAGCTTTAGAAAAATATGCATCACACCTAGAATCACACAACGTGCCCATTGCAAGACCTGTATAAGAACTCAGGTTTTTCTTATTCTAAATCCTGCTCTCACAGCTACTCCTCTGTGCTGCCTCTACGTTAGTCCAGAAGAGGGGTTGTCTCCCTTCCAACTTCAGTTCCTTGAATGTTACCTCAGCTTCACTGGTCTGGAAAATGAGAATCCTGAGGTCTCCCCTAAACATCAGATTCAGGGCGCTAAACTTCTGTGAGGAAGAACTTTGTCCTTTATGTTAGACATCAAACTATTTTGGTGGTAGCTCTGCTGTAGCTTCCTTCTTAAAAAATGGTTAATGCAATTTTATATGAGTTTTTTGAGCTAACTCATGGATGTAGAAAAGAAAGGAAATAGCATTTAATTAAAAAAACCTCCCTTCATACAATTAGAACAATTCAAAATTAAAAAAAAATTATTTTCATATAAACTAAACTATTTAAAACTACTGGAATAAATTTGGGGAACTGTGGAAAGTATTATTCCATATTTAGAAAAGAAACTGTTAATTTTTGAATATTACTTAAAAACAGTTTTGAATGTTTGGTAGGTTTAACACTTCATAATATCTATCATAGAACAATAAAGATAAAAATGACATGTAAGCCTTTCACTTGTGGACAAAATCATTAAAAGCTAAGTGTATCTGAACAATATTAAAGTAGGAATTAAGCCCATTTTCCACAAGCAATTTAAACCAAACATTTTGTTTTAGAAGTGAAGTCTACAACCGTTGAAATGGCGAGCAAAGCCATTTTTTGGATGGTGTAGAGTCTGACCTGGTCTTCTCAAACTTAAATGTCCATATGAATGACCTAGGGAGGTTTTCAGAATGTAGATCCTGATTCAGTAGGTTTGGGGTGAGGCCTGAGACTCTTGATTTCCAATAAGCTGCCAAGGTTACCCATACTACTGTCAATGGACCACACTTTTAGTAGCAAGGGCAAGCTACAAATTTTGGTAATTGTCTGAAATGAGAAGCCAATGCTCAATAATCAGACTACATCGTCATTTATTGTGTTTAGACATTTATAGCCGTTATGGTATTATACCCTATACCACTATGATATTATGTGGTATTTATAGCTTATGGTATCATAACATACACTGTATACAGTTATGGTATTGTAGTGTATTTATTGTTGTTAGTCATTTGTAGCCATTATGGTATACTTTTGGAAGCCAAAGTTACAGATGGCTTTTAAGTTAACCGGAAACCATTCCATCTGTATGTCTGGAGATGAGGGAGGGGAAAGAAATTGATATTGATTCTTCATCATGAGATGCTATTCATACTACTTGACTTGAAATGTTTCTTTTCAGTCCTGTAACAACTCCATGTGAAGCATACATAAGAGCACCCTTTTACAGATGAGGAAGCAACATTTCAGAGAAAGTAATTATCAACGCTAGTAGGTGGTAGAGTCAGGGTTTGAACCTTGGTTTATAAGACTTGACAGCCCATGTTTTCTCCAGTGTACCATGTGCCAGTCACATTTGGATGGCACGATTGCTATTGCTTTTTCTTTTGACATCTTTGGCTATTCTTTTTTTAAAAAGTTTTCTTAGCAAAAGAGAACCAAATCCAATTTTAAAAATGTACCCCAAATTGTTCATTAAACTTCCTTCTTACATCCTGTTTTCCCATTTCATTCTGTATGTCAAAATCACTCTTATTCTGCAAAGGCCTTGATGCTTTGTGCCGAGCTGACTTACAAAGTGTATGATTTAAAAACTGATTTTAAAAACCACCCAGTTCCTCTCTCCACAAAGCCCCAACCTTTGATCTTCTCTCAAGAGCAATTTCCAATCAGCCCTATTCTCAAAGCTTTGACATGTTTGGTATGCAGTCCTACCCAGGCCCTCTTCCTCTCCCCCAAAGGAGAATTTGAGAGCTTCAATCCTCCATTGTCATTACATTGTCTGTTGGAAGTCTTACTGTAGAGTTTGGCTCCATAGGGAAGGTGAAATCAAATATAGCATACCTCATGCTCTGGAGGTGTTTACACCCTTTAATAACAAGTGGGGTTTGGCAATTACCTAGTTCACTTGATCTATGCAAGTGATACCAGATTTATTCGGCACTTTTTATGATTATTTTGTTTGTTTGGCTCCCTTTACCCAGAGACAGTTTTAGCATGATTTAAATTAATTGGCAATTGCATAATCACCATTTTACCTTGTGATACAGACTTGTAAAAAATCTGGTGGTCTATAATAAAGAGAAGAATGAACAAATTACTTATCAAGGACTTTTGAAACTTTTATTTTACTCTCCAATTTTTCCTGAAAGGCAAGCCAAAATGTAAAATTGCAAGATTAAGGCTTCTTGGGTTGCATATGGGCGAAAAATTTGGAGTCTCATCTCCTTTTCCCTCTTACTCTGGGCATATTCTCCTGAGACAGCATGGTACATTGGATCGTGGTATCCTGGTAAGAACATGGACCGTCAATTCAGATAGACGGATTCAAACCCTGACTTCTAATATATTCTCACAGCTCTGATGACTCCTGGCTTAGGCCAGAACATTACATACACTTTTATCTCAAGAGTAATTGTTTATTTTAATTAAAATATATGACTTTTGAGAAATAATTAGTATCCATGAATAACTAATAAAAGTGAGTATTTCTGTGAATATTAGAACTTCCTTATCCAGCTAGTATTTTATTCAGAGACTCAAATTCAGCTAATTCTATTTTTTAAAATCAAGTTCCAGAGTCTTGAGTTTCTTGAAATTTCTATTAAGAAATTTCAGAAGTGAAGGATAGAAAGATATATGCATTTTGAATCTGCTGTTGTGCTTCCTGGCTGAGGCCTCCATTCAGACTAAGTGTCTAGCTGTGGCATACACAGCCTAGGAAATATGTATCAAATGATTAAATATGTGGTATTCAAAATTGTCTGCATATCACAGTCATCTGTAGAGCTACTAAATCCAGACTTATTGAAGAGAAAAGGGTATGGCCTATGTGGCTGTCATTTTACAAAAATCCAGAGTTGAGTCTAATGCACAGTCAGGACTGAGAATTTCTGAATAAAGAGCCATTAAAAATTGACATTTTTATTCTGGTCATCTTTGTAATGGATTCAGGTCCTCAACAAATTATAAACATGGATTATTTTTGCATGAATATGTTCTAAATCTAGTTTTCCTGTTCTGAATACATATGTCGTAGGACTTACCCAGTCTTCTTTAAACTTATAATAGTAACAGTAACAACAATATTTCTCATTTATTGAGCAATTACTATCTGTAGGTATTATTATTAATGCTAAGATTTTCTAAGCACTTGCTATGATGTTCACATATATGATTTCTTCTAATTCTCACAAAACTATGCTGTAAGCACATAATCCCCCTTTTTTCTTTTAAAAATTATTATTGAAATATAGCTAACATACAATTTTATATTAGTTTCATGTGTACATCATAGTTATTCAATATTTATATATCTAAAGAAGTGATCACCATGTGATCATGAAGTCTAGTAACCATTTGATACTATACAACATTATTACAATATTATTGACTATATTCCTTATGCTGTACATTACATCCCCATGACTTATTTATTTTATAACTGGAAATTTGAACCTCTTATCCCCCTTCACCTTTGCCCCATTTGAAAAATTTTTTCACTACAGTTGACATTCAATATTTTTTTATAGTAGTTTCAGGTATATGGCATAGTGGTTAGACATTTATGTAATTTACGAAATGATCCCACCTGATTAGTCTAGTACTACACATAGTTATTACAATATATAATCCCCTATTTTACAGTAAGAAAAATGAGTCATAGAAAGGTCTCATTTCTATGCAAGGCTACCTATGCAAGGCTGCACAGGTAATACGATTAGAGTTCTGGCTCCATATTTTTATATACATGTCTCTAACCTTTATAACAACACTGCAAGATCAGTATTCCATATGTACCCTCATTTTACAAATGAATATAAGTAGCTAAGGCTTTAAACAGTTAAGTAACCAATATTAAATGCTGGAAAGCAACCTAAAGTCAAGCCCAAATAATACTTATTTATTATGCATAAAAGAATATTTTTTTTCTTATTCCCTGTGAGGGCTTGAAGAGTCACACACCCAAAAAGAATTCTTCCCAACCAATGTTACTTTGAAAAGAAAAAGCTAGTAAACATTGTGAGTTTGAAAAATGATATATACTAAAGTAATTGAAATGCTGGGATATGAACTTTGGGGATTACAAAGATTAACATGGGAGTCAATCTATATTCTCTGCTCTAAATTTCACATCCAACTTTATTTTTAATGTATAAGTATGTTAAGCTATATAATTCCCTGCATTATTTACATTCTATTCAGGGTGATTATTGAATGATAGTGTAATTACAAAGTAAAATTCCCAAGCTGAATGAAATTGCTTGTTGTGTAGGTCTGTCAGGGACTGACCTCTGAAAATGCCCAAAACAAATCCTAGTAAATTATGACTGGAGGTAAATGATATGCAGCCCCATATCATTAACCCAAATGATATGCAGTTAATATATGAAGTGAGAGGTGGTCTCTGATTTGGAGAGAACATTTTCTTCTGCTATTTGTCAAACTCAGAGATAAGATTAGAATCAGAAGTACATTTTCTTTTTGAACTTTCTTTTCTATATCTCATCACAGTTGTAGAAATAGGCTATTTTTCTATCACCTTCATGAGCTACACAAGGAACAGCTCTTTGGGTAACAGGATAAACATAGCTATCTGCGAATGTCCAACGTCTGTGCGATTTTCTTGTACATCTGAGCAGAGAGCAGCATGTTCCAGTTCTATCTCAGTCAGCTCTAATGTTCCACCCTCCTCTTTGCTGCTCTACCTACCTTTGCTGCCCAAAATCTACCTACCATTTCTTAGTTCAGTTTCATGAGTAAATTCAGTGAATGGTGGGCAGGTGGCTGACATGTGTATGACAATGTTAGGTATCACAAGCAAAATATCAGCACAGGATGTGCAATTACAAGAAACAGCTAGCAGTGGCAAAGATGTTTCTGTGCCCTCTCTGATTATTTTTCCTCCCTGTATGAAATGAATTATTGTATACAATCAGTGCTTATTATCTGGCCCTTTTGCATATGATAATCACTTTATATAAGTATATAATTTTATGCTGAAACGAGGAGATCTTCACTTTTCTAAATTTATTTTCATTTTGACATCAATCTGTAATTACATTTCTCTTTGCCCCTTCATCATCTCATTCCAATAACCTCTGTAGGAAGGAAGGAAGAAGGTTCACAGCCTAAATTCCTAAATCAGTTGTTCTGGTTATCTTTTGTTTCGCAACAAACTACACACATGATACTTACTATATCTCATTATTTTATGGGTCAGTAATTTCGGCAGGGCTCAGCTGGAATAGTTTATTCTGCTGTATATGATGTCAACTGGAGCAGCAGGTTTGATCTGGAGGTCCAGAGATGGATTTTCTTACGTACCTGACAGCCTGATGGGATGGCTGGAAGGCTGTGCTCAGCTGGGCCACAAGCCCTCTCCATGCTGTCTTAGGGTCTCTCCATGTGGTCTTTCCAGTAGAGTAGCTCGACTTCTTACATGGTGGCTCAGGGTTCCAAGAGACCAAGATGGAAACCGCCAGTTCTCTTAAAGCCCGACTTAGAATCTGGCATGGCATCTCTTTTTTTGCACTCCATTGGTCAAAGCCATTAGAGATTAGCCCAGATTCCAGTGGAGGGGAAATATACTCCATATCTCCATGGGAGGACTGTGAAAGAGTTAGCAGCCCACATCATTCATTAAAAATAAAACACATACCACATGTCTTCTAAAAACTCAGGAACATGGTGGGGCAAGAAAGGAGTCAGATAAGATAAATGCATCAGGATTTCTTCCTGTAGGCTTAAAGAAATCATATTTTGAAAGGATACTAGAGATCATTTTGTTCTCCTTCCCAATTATACAGATGAGGGAATTGCGTGATTAAATTTGAGAGACTTGTTTAGCAAATGGAATAAATTATGTGGGGCTTGAACTTGGCTTCTGTTCCCAGTCCAGTGTTTCTCTTTGGAATACTCAAATACTCTCACCTCAAAATTTGTGTTCTGTTACTTTGCCACCAGAGTTAAACTGCCATTTTCATTTATTCTCCATTAAAAAAGGAATTAATTTTGGTTTATTTTAAGAGATACATTCCTGACTATAACAGAAACTAGGAAATAGGGTGAGTATCCTACTTACGTGGATTAATTTAGAAATCATAGTCTTAGATGGAGTACCTATTGAGAGATAGGGAAAGGAATCCATGGCCTGTAAACCCCAAGTCCAATTCTTAGTTCTGAAGAAAGTACCAAATTCTTTAATTTTAAACTTGTGGTAAAGTACACCTACCATGAAACGTACCATCTTTATCATTTTTAAGTCTACAGTTTAATAGTGTTAAGTACCTTTACATTATGCAACCAATCTTCAGAACTCTTTCCATCTTATAAAACTGAAACTCTATATTCGTTAAACAACCCCCCCCCAATTACCACTCCTCTCAAAGCCTGGCAACCACTTTTCTATTTTTTGTCTCTATGAATTTGACTACATATCTTGTATCAGTGGAATCATACAATGTTCGTCTTGTGACTGGCTTATTTCACTTAGCATAATGTCTTCAAGATTTATCTATGTTGTAGGATGTGTCAGAATTTCTTTCCTTTTTAAGGCTTAATACTATTCCATTATATGTATATACCACATTTTGTTCATCCATCCATCAGTTGATGAACACTTAGATTACATTGCTTTCACTTTTTGACTATTGTGAATAATGGGTATAAAAATATCAATTTGAGACCCTGCTTTCATTTTTTTTTTTGCATGTATGCCCAGAAGTGAGATTGTTAGATGGTATGATAGTTCTATTTTTAATTTTTTGGAGGAATTGCCATATTGTTTTTTATAGCAGCTGCACCATTTTACATCCCCACAAGGATTCTAATTTCTCCACATGTTTACCATCACTTGTTAATTTCTTTCCTTCCCTTCCATCTCTCCTTCCCTCCCTGTCTCCCTCCCTCCCTTTTTCTCTTCCTTTCTTTCCTTCTTTCCTTCTCTCTCTCTCTCTCTCTCTCTCTCTCTCTCTCTCTCTCTCTCTCTCTCCCCCTCCCTCCCTCCCTTCCTCCCTCCCTCCCTTCCTCTTTTCCTCCCTCCCCACCTCTTTCTTTCTAGTAGCCACCCTGGTGGTGTGAGGTGGTGTCTCTGTGGTTTTGATTTCTATTTCCCTGATGATTAGTGATGTTGAACATATTTTCATGTGTTTTATTGGCCGTTTGTATATCTTCTTCAGAGAAATGTCTACTTAACTTCTTTGCCCAGTTAAAAATTTCTATTGTTAAGTTGTAGGAGTTCTTTATATATTCTGGATATTAGCCCCTTATCAGATACATGATTTGCAAATATTTTCTCCCATTCTGTAAGCTGCCTTTTTTTTCAGTCTGTTGATTTTGCTCCTTGATGCACAGAAATTTTTAATTTTGATATAATCCAATTTATCCAGTTTTAAATTTTTGTTGCTTATGCTTTTGGACTGTTGGTGTCATTTCCAAAAATCATTGCCAAATTCATGAAGCTTTCACCCTGTTTTCTTTTAAGCATTTTATAGTTTTATCTCATACATTTAAGTATTTGATTCATTTAGAGTTAATTTTTTATATGGTGTAAGGTAAAGGTTCAACTTTATTCTTTTGCGTGTGTGTATTTAGTTTTTGTAGCACCATTTGTTGAATAGACTGTTCTTTCCTCATTGAATGGTCTTGTCACCCTTGTCGAAGGTCATTTGACCATATATGTAAGAGTTTATTTCTGGGGTCTCTCTTCTATTCTATTGGTTTTTATGTCTGTCTTTGTGGCAGTATCACATTGTTTTGATTATGAGTTTTTTAATAAGTTTTGGAACAGGATGTGTGATGCCTCCAATTTTGTTCCTCTTTTTCAAGATTGTTTTTCTTATTTGGTATCCCTTGATATTTCACATGAATTTTAGGAAGGATTTTTATTTTTTTTTATTTCTGTCAGAAACACTGTTGGCACTTTGTAGGGATTGCAGTAAACCTATAGACTGCTTTGGGTACTATTGACATCTTAAATGTATTAAATCTTCCAAATTATGAGCTCAGGATGTCTTTCCATTTATTTTGCCAGATTCTTAACATAGAGTACAAAACAAAGAAAAAAATAGGGATACTATATATGGGAAAGAAATGCAATGGCTTTGATTTTATCCCTTAGTGAAAAGCAATATTTGCAGTAGTAAAATTAAATGTCTTCTAACTTTATTCAATGGTTAAAACAGAAACATTACATATTAAATTTATTAAAAACATATTTTCCATTAGAGAACAATTTTTGAAATGTATAAGCATCTATTCCTGGAAAGTAAATGTTATCCTTGTTATTTTCCATGTACCCAAAAAGTATCCATAAATGGACATTTTGAGACTTACCTAGATATAGTTATAAATGGTTTTCACTAGAAGTTTTCAAGATCTCTTAGAACAAGACCAATATCCCTTTTATCTTAGCACTTTTCCCCTGTACTCATTTATTGGTTACTGAATCCAAGGGGACAAATAAAATTAAGTGTCAACTACCTAATCATATCAGCAGTTTAAGTCTTAGCAAACATTACTTATCTTACTGGATCTTTCAAATCTATATCCAGCTCCAACAGAAGGGCTTAACCTTGTTTCAAAAAATTTAAGTGACCACTTCAGCATTTCTCCTTATTTTGAGGACAAGTAGCATATTATTATCACTCACTATTCCTAGCCTACAGTGTGAAAGCATAGGAATATCTGCATTAGTAATGTACTCATCTCTGCCAAAGAATAATTGTTACATGTTTCTCTTCGGCCTTGAAGGAGTTATTTTTTTTTAAGTGCCAAAATATTTTACTTTTAAATAATTTAAGCACAATTATAAGAAAATTTAAAGACTTTTTTCATGTAAACTTTCTAGGGGGATGCAAACATTCTTTTGAGCTACCATGGATACAAAGGATACCAGTGTTAAAAGACCAAGTAAACAGGAGGTTTCAGATGAAGCTTTCTAACAAACACCCTTTTACGTCATCATTAATAGGAAAAACAAACAAAAAAGCCAATAAAACAAAGTCAACTTATTTCATATTGGTTATATCCTAGAAATTCTTTAAAGACTGTTTTTCTTTCTTCTTTCTTTCTTTCTTTCTTTTTTTCTTTTTTCTTTTTTTTTTTTTTTTGCCAAAATTGTATTTCTCCTTTCTCATTGCATGCATAGAATTAGAACACACATCAAATTTCTGAATCCCTTGTGGAAACAGCAACCTTCTCTTCTTATACAAACTTGAGGAAGCAAAACTTCCTTCTTAAGATTTTCAAAATTAAGGCATTTTGACAGTTTTACCAGATAATCAATATAATACATAAATGGCACCAGTGAAGTGCTACTCTCCTTTTCATTTCCCAGAGATGCTCTATGTATGAAATTTGATTTTTCAGCTACCTACTGTTCAACTTGAAGAGGTTTTCCCATCTTCAAAGTATTAAATGAAATGTCTTTTGGAAAATGTGTTGAAAAAATGTCATAAAATATTTGTAACTGTCTTTGTACACAAGTACAAGTCTCTAAATCATATTAAAATATTATCAACTTCAACAAGTACACAAATATCTCTAGCTAAGCTTTTATGCTAAGTAAATGTAAAATGCTTTTCATTTTAAACTTCATCCAGTAAAAAATTATTGCAAAATATGTACTATAGGATACTGATATTTTTGTGATTTCTCTAATTTGCTAAGTTTTACTCTGGAGCCATTCATATACTTCTAAGAAATGGTGGAACTTAGAATTCTAGTCCTTCTGTAAACAATTAATGGGAAGGAATGTGAGATAAAGAGAAGTCAAATAAAGGCTACAGAAGTGGCTAATGAAATAAGGGGCTTGTACTGGATGGAACAAAATTAAAGAACAGTGTCATGCTCACTGCCTACAGAAAGGAAGACATTCTGCTGCTTAATCTGAAGGTTTATGAGTATTTTACCTTGAAAATGAATACTCTAAGCTCTTCCCTTACTATCTACAATTTATGATATATACATTCACTTGCAGTAGAGGAAATGGGTCAAGTTCGTGAAGGGTCTAGTACAGAGAGGCAAATTTGTTTTATCACAGGTTCTAGCCCCAGTGACTTGTTAACAACATTCTGAAATTCTGTGTTGAGAATTTTGAAGAAAAGTCCAGACTTACCATAAATGAGTACTATGACTGACTAATAATATCTGCATGAGTTATGGAGGGTGGAAAGGTGTTTGTTATCCTTGGTTCTGGCTGCTATGTTTGGAGTTTTAATACCATGGGAGAAAATACTCTGAAAGAGCAAAATCCATTGAGAACATGTACTTGATTTTGTTCTTTCCTGTAGAATTTAAATAAATCTCCCTTCATTATATTTGAATGCTTGCTAAGAATTTAGGGAAGTTGAAATAAAAAATACTTATTTAATTTTAATAGCTGAAGCAAAATTTTTTTTAAATGCATTGTCTAAAACCACTTGGTTTCATTTTCTTTCATAGAGATAGTAAAAAGCAGCCTGTTTGGGAGGAAAACATTTGGTACAGCCACCCTGTTTTATACATATTCACAAATCCATTCACACACAGAAAGTACATACTATGAATGATTTTACTTAGTTTCATTTTTTTTAAAGGCTGGATCTTTATTTCTACATAATTAAATCTAATGACTTTTAATTACAATCCTCCTAAATATCAAAGAATTGCCTGCACCTTGAATGTTCTTGAACCTTTTTGAAATTACCCTTTTAAACAGGATCATGGGGCAGCCGCTGGAAGGTTTCTTCTAGATTTATAACTCAGGCATATGTTTAAGGAGAGTGTCATTACCAGATACAATCCCTAAACAGAATTGAATTGCTTCCCGGGTGCAAAGCTTGTCGCAGACTGACCTTCAACGGGAACAAACAACACCAGCTCTGGGTCCTTGTTAGATTTCAGCAAGATCCGAAACTCCTCCTATCAGTTTCTGGACACAAATGGGACAGGGAAAGCTGGTGTTGCTTGTCCTTTGCTAACTTTCATCCACTTGGTCAGAGGACCAGAAATGCCAATTATCATTGCTTTTCCTTAAAAATAAAACAAAACTTGTTAAAAGAGCAATTCTGAAAGATAAATGACTTGTTCTGAAAATTGATGTATTCCAACAGCCTCTAAATCAATCTCCTACTTGTTCTTGGAAGAAAACAAAAATTATTGATTATCCATGAGGTCCGCGAGAGAATGACCATGCAAAACCCTAAGTCAGGAAATCGGGTCTCCTCTCCCAGGGTAGCTCATATTCCAGAAATAGTTAAGTCTAATTCTGCTACTTTATTCTGAGAAATAAGATTTCTTCACTGCCAGGTTTTTTTTTTTTCCCCTTTCCTTCACCAGTCATTATGTATAGTAAAGTATTAGGCTGCTATAACTTTTCCTTTTCTCTGGAAGTGTAGCATTTTTGTATATTCAATATCCTAATTAGTCTTTGGATAATTAGCTGATGGGTTGGGCAGAAAATTCTACAAAAATCTGTTGGCCAGTGGAATTTTCAGACCAGAGCTTTTAACTGCCCTCCCCCCCACCCCATACCATAAATATGCTTGTGTGCGTGCTCTGCAGGTACATCAGGCACACAATCATCTCGTTTCCATCATCTCATACAAAGGAGCCAAATAAAATACAATACCTACTGATATCCAGGCTTCTAATTGCTTTTCTGAGGCAGGAAATGAGGGCAGGTAAAGCATTTGTAGTAATGAGAATAGAGAATGCTCATTTACCGATCCTTTCTGACTTTTAATCATTCCTGCAGACCTCCCTGACCTGCTTACCCCTTCCTCTACCTCTGACTGCAACCTCATTTCGTTTCACACATGGTTAATAAAAGAAATTGAGCTTATTTGTGAATAATTATTTCCACCCCCCCCCCTTATACAAACACAGAGCCCCACACACACTTAAGAGCTTCTTACAGTGTACATAACAAAATGTGAGGCATCTGACAGGCAGGAAGCCACCTGTGAGAATCACTTTTAAACAGATGGTGCAGTAGCAAAGTAGTTCAAATGTAGACATCACAATATAATCCTGGAAAATGTTTACAGATGTGGATTGTGACAGTCCTGATGATCCAGCCCCATTGGCCAGTTGTTTCTGTTCAGAGTGAAGTGATTTGCCTTGTGACAAAAAACAAACAAACAAACAAAAATCCCCAAAACCTGAAAAACATCTTTGTATTTTGGTAATGAAAGGTAGCTCTTAAGATTAGAAAGGAGTCTTGTGTGCAACTCTCAAACACCTCCTCCTTTCCGGCTCTTAGACTTTTCTCTTAGCAACCAACTACTCCTTATTGACTTTTGTTAACAGATCAGGATAGGCTCTTCACTGCCTGGCCTCTCCCCACCTTTCCCAGGGCTGCCTCTTCCTAGCTGCTTCCTACCCAGGCCATGCTTCACTAGGATTGATCCACTCTCCAAATGAGCTGTGCTTGCTCTTGCCTTCTCTGCGCCTTCACAGATGCAGTTTGCATTCTAGGATTTTTTTGCTGCCTTGCTCAGATGGAAAATTACTCTTTATCTATCTAAATTACCTTGTGTGTCACCACTTCTGTGAAGATTTGCCAGACACACTTATCACCGTACACCATTGAGTCAGGGTAAATAACTTGTCTCCCCATAATCCCTATCCCCTAGTATTGAAATTGTACTTATACCCACAGCCTTCCTTACACTATGAGCTCTGAGAGGGAAACAGCTGCTTCTTACCATCAATCATTCTCAGCACTTAGAGCAGTGTAGGGCATATATTAGATTGTCAGGAAACATTTGTTGAAAAAAAATTAGAGATGATTTCATATCTGTGCTGAGACTGTTTCTTCTGGTTCAGGACCATGTTTTAGTCAGTTTCCTTTACATTTCCTTTATTCAGTTTATCCTTTACATAAACCAGCCAACTGACTTTTACATAAGTACCTAATTGATATTACTGCATTTAATTGTGAGGGGTGGGAAAAACGTGGAACCAGGAGTCAAGAGAACAAGTTTCTAGTCCCTTCTTTGCCATCAATTTAATCGGCAAGTCAGGATAAATAATTTAACTTTTCTGAACATCAGTGTTCTTTTACAAAAGATGGAGAATGACCACATATTTTCTGTTTACCTTACAGGCCTTCTAGGAGGGTTAAACACATTTTCTAGGTTGGGAAGTGCTTTTTGAAGAAAATGGCAGCATAGTATACTGAGAATGAGATAGCTCATGCTCTGGAGTCAAACCACCCCTATTACTTCCTGGCTGTGTGAACTTGGGCACCTAAGTTAATATACCTGAGCCTCAGTTCCCCATTTGTAAAATGGGGATAATGATAGTATTATATCTACCTTGGAAGGTTGTTGTGGAGTTTAAATAATTGGTGTAAAGCATTTAGTACAGTAACTATAACTAGTAAGTCCTAACAAATGCTAGTTTTTTTAAAAAAATATGGTTTAATAATGTATATTAAACACAAGTATTATTAATTCTCAATGGTGAATTATTGTTCTTCCCTTTAAGACCAGGAGAAGGAGAGCTTCTCACATCTGGAAAAGAGGATGTAATATTCTTTTCTCCTCTTTCATAGATTCTCCTCTAGCCAGCTTTAGATTCTGCTGTCACAAAAGTATAAGATTATCACATGGTTGAGAGGATATAGTGATAATCTTATACTTTAAAACAAAGATTCAGAATCCATCTCTAGGAACAGGAAAAGGCACTGGGAGCTTTAAATGAGCAGTGTGTCATTCTTTCATTCCCCTAGGAGAATAAAATTGTACTATCAAGAACCAGGGATCATGTTAGGAAGCAACTTAACCTATCATCTAATTATGAGCAGAAAGACAAGCTCAGTGTCAATTATTTCCTCCTTTATTTGTTCTTATTCAGAAATTATTTTAATGGTCCTTAGTTGAAAAAGAAAAAAGAATGCCTAAGGAATGTTTTCAAACTCTCTTGTCATCTTAATATACCCAATATGACAGAAAGTGCCCAAAGACAACCTTTTTTTCTGATATTCTGGGGGCAATGTTTTAAACAAGACACATTGCGAAAGCTGAAAATAATCAGATCTGCCAATAAAAACTGTTGCTTCCCAAAGAAAGTCTTTACATATCAGGAGATAATCCTGAGGCTAACTTTAACACCAGGGAAAGATGGGAAAATATTAGTATAAAATGTTATCTATCAGTCAGAGAAAATGAACTCTGACCCAGAAATGGGGGTGATGGGAGGGGAGTCAAATCCCAACTCTGCCATTTATTAGCTGTGTGAACTTGAGAAAGTTTTTAACCTCTTCTTGCCTGACTTACCTTCCCTATAGTGTGAGGGTAATGGAAGTAACTGCATCATAAGGTTGTGATGAGATTTAAGAAAGAAGGTATAACATAAAGGTGAGGCATGATGACCAGTATGAACCTCACTTAATGATCAAAATGCCTTAGTGATTAATTATTAACATCATTATTGCTGCTGCTCTTGTATTAGAATTAAAAAAAAAAATCTGGCACAAAGGAAAAGAAACTTATCACTGTGACTAGTAAGCTACTCTTTCTTCCCATGCTCTTTTCAAGCTCAGTTCCACTCAAATATCACATAGGTAGTGTGTCCTGGAATGGGGTAAAGATAATCCCTGCTTTGGAGGAGCTTGACTTCTTCCCAGAAGGCTCGAAAACAAAACAAAAACAGCAAGCCTCTTTTAAATCTTTTGGAATTGGTTCATACCACCTTGTGGGCATATTCTTTAAAATCCCACTTTTTATTTTTTTATGCCCTTTGAAGTTCATATAAAACCAACATGTAGAAATCAGCTTTATGAGCATTGAATTTCTACAAAACATTTCTGTTTGGAACTCAAGTCTCACGAAGCACTGATCCATGCTTTCTATAACTATTAGAATATATGAATGTGGTGCTTTATTATACTTGTTGAATAGTGGCTAAAAGACCATGAAAAATACAAATAATCTAGGAACGGCTGTCTTAAAGTCCCCTGGGAGGAAGAGAGATGGCTTGCCAAGGGCCTTTAAAGACCAACAGGTGCTGAGAAATTTGTTTGGACCCATTAAATTTATACTGGCTTCACAGCTTTGAAGATTCTCCTGCTGTCTGCCATTGCTGCTGTCTAAAAGCCTAAAAGCCACAGGCTGGAAATGATTAAGTTTCTATGCATATGTTAAGTGAGTAGGTGATTAAAATGAGAACGATCAAGGTGGTTCTACCCTGGCTTTTGCATTGCTACTGCACAATGCTGTGTAGGACCAGCATTTTTCGTTGATAAGAACAAACAGTGGGGAAATAGGAATGGAGCAAGAGTCTTGGTGCAAGAGTCTTGGGGACTTGGAAGACGCCCCTACTCAACCTACCCCAACTAGCTCTAAGTAAGTGATGGTCACCAAGCTTTGCATGTCTACCCTAAGCTTCAGCATACCTTTCCAGCACAACAATGCCATCTTGAAGAGGAAGGCTGCTGGAGGAATGAAGCTGCAGATGCAAAGCAGTAAATAAGGGTCGGGCTTCCTAAGGTGGGCAGTAAGTCCTAACAGGGCTGTGCTGGGAAGGAGCTGGCATGAGCAGGATAGACATTAAATCTAATATAGTGGTAAATGTTTGAGGTTTTTTAATGGACTGTATAACTGGACCACACGCTCCCATTATGGTGGTCACGCTCCCATTATGTGTGCTGCATAAACCCTTGTCTTTCCTGCTGTGGAACATTGCAAGATAAAGCTGTTGAGGCCCTGGGTGGCAGGTGGCAGATGGTAGCCAAACACTTCCTAGAAAGCAACATCAGGTTTGGAAGAATCAAAAAAGAGGTTTCATCAACTGTTGAGATCCTTTAAATTCACTATTCCTCCAAACACAAACTCTCACAAAAACAAAATTAAAAGGAACTGGAGGAAGTAGATAGATACTTTTGTTTTAAATGACTAGGGCTTAATTTTACTTGGGTGGGCACACAAGCACATAATCAGTAATAAGATGTTAAATTTTCAACAATTTTTTTTGTGTGTGTGTGTGTGCCTAAACTCCAACTGAATATCCTTGGTGAATTTCTTGATTTGGAAAATGCGTTAATACCAGCTGTCTTAGTCCTCTAGGGCTGCTGTAAGCAAGTACCACAGACTGGGTAGCTTCTAAACAACGGAAATTTCTCTTCCACAGTTCTGGAGGCTGGGAAGTCCAAGAACGAACAGAGTCATGTTCTAGGCAGGCACCTCTTCCTGTTTCTTAGCCTGTGCCTTGTCCTGTGTCCTCAAGCAGCTGTGCTGCAGGGGTCTAGGCTCTGCCTCGGCCCAGGAGGCATTGAGAAGGGGCCTTGACCCATGGGTTCTGGGCAGCACGCAGGAAGGAATTCAGGCACATGCCAAATAAAAGTGAAGTAAGGATCCGTTTATTCCAGCAGAGGAGAAAAGAGACTCAGGCTACTTCATAGAGAGAGCAGCCCCACTCCTGCCTGGGGTTTAAGCCTGTTACCGGTGTTCCTTTACTTAGAGCTGTACATTCACATTTGTAGGAGGAATATTCAAGGATTTTCTGGGAAAGGGAGGAGATGTCTCAGAAGGAAGGCTATTTTGTGGTCCTTTTATGGTCTTTCCCTTTCCAACAATGGCAGCTCTGGATGTGTCTTTTAGCATGCTACTGCATTGTAATGAGCATGTAATGAATCTTAGGGTCACTGCTAGGTGAAATCTCTCACCAGGCTGGTTTTAGCTGGTCATAGCCTGTCTTAGCTGGCTCCCAGACCATCAGCCATCCATCCCTCCTTGGGGTCTGGTGATAAATTTCAGAAGGTTGCAGAATTCTTGACTCAAGGCCAGTACTGTCTCCACAGTCTGCCTTTCATCTACCTATCTCAGTAGAAGGGGTTGGGGATCTCTGGAACCTTTTTTATGAGATTATTAATCCCATTCATGAGGGCTCTGACTTCATGACTTAATCACCTCCCAAAGACCCTACTTCCTAATGCTATTATTATTTATTACCTTTGGGGGTTCGAATTCAACATATGAACTGGGGGGTGGGGCACATTCAGACCACAGCACTATCTTTTCATCTTAGAGAGAATTCTGCCTTTCATAAAAGCCCATCCAAGGTAAAATAAAGTTCAGAAATAGGAAAGTTCAGAATTAACCAAATAGGGTGTTAATTTTAGAGAAGAGATACATTTGAATGCCAGAGTGAAGAATAGAAATGATATAAATATATTTTTGAATTGGCCACAGACTATATTTATTTAAATATTTGCATTGAGCTCAGAAATCATAATTTGGTTACAAATTGGTCAGTATTGCCTCATTTTCAGCCGCTCAGTTTGGATAAAATTGTCTACACAGCCAATTCTAAGGGCGGGGGCTTGTTGGCAAAGCCATTGGGTGTGTCCCATCTACTAGCACAGTGACAGGTGAAGAGACTCAGTTCAGGTCAAACAGATGCAAGAAAATGATTGCTGAAAATTCTGGGAAAAGAGCTTTCTTACTTCATGTTGTATCTCTTTCAAGATATGCTCGTTCTTTTCCTGCAGGCTGTGGTCTAAGCGTGTCAGGCTTTAAACTGCTCCCTGAATGGAAGTCAACCATAAGGATAAAGCTGATTCCCACAAGGAGTGAGAGCTGAAAGCGAGACATAAATATTTGTTATTTTCTTTTTTTTTTCTTTTCTTTTCTTTTTTTTTTTTTTTTAGCTTAGCTGCATACCCTGGTAATGGAGTGTGCCATGGACTAAACGTACTTGTTATTTTGAGTGCTATTACTGTCACCATCCCTAACTAGTTTTTGAATAAATCCGCTATTAATTTTTAAGGAAGCAGTGCAGTTTTAAAAGCTTAATATTTTCTGCTCTAATTTACATACCACTTGATTTCATAAAGCATTGCTGGGTCCTCTAACCAATGCTTACAAATTATTCATGAAAGCATAACATTTACACTTTTCATATGACATGTGAAAAAATTGGGCACTCAAGTCTTTGCCCTAAAATGCAGTGAAAACAACGACTGAGAGGAGATAATTTTTTTTTTCATTCTTAAGTAATATTTTGGGACATTTTGAATCTTTGGAATATCAAGTCATTGTAAGAACAAGCTACATCTGGTTAGATGGACTTCACAATAAGGTAATGGTGTCCTCAGTTGTTAACTATTCTTAGGATCTGTATTCTTTTTTTAAAATATATTTTTGTTTTTCAATTGCAGTTGACATACAATATTACCTTAGTTTCAGGTGTGTAACTCAGTGATTAGACACTTAATAATTTATGAAGTGATCACCCCGATAAATTCAGTATCCAACTCCATACATAGTTATTACAATATTAATGACTATGTTCCCCATGCTATACTCTACATCCCCATGACTACTTTGTAACTACCAATTTGTACTTCTTAATGCCCTCCCTGTCCCTTCACCCATCATCCCAACCTCCCCCACTCCCAATCTGGCAACCATCAAAATGTTCTCTGTATCTATAAGCTTATTTCTGTTTGTTTATCCTGTTTTCTAGATTCCACATAAATGAAATCAAATGACATTTGTCTTTCTCTGTCTGACTTACTCTACTCTGTACAATACCCTTTAGGTCCATCCATGTTGTTGCAGATGGCAAATTTTATTCTTTTTTATGGCTGAGTAATATTGCATTGTAGATATGCACTACCTCTTTTATTATCCATTCATCATCCATTGATGGACACCAAGTTGTATCCATATCCTGGTTATTGTAAATAATGCTTCAATGAACATATGGATGCACATGTCTTTTCGAAGCAGTGTTTTGTTTTTCTTTGGATAAATAGGCAGAAAAAGTTTACTGGGTCTGTCTTTGTCTCTTGTTATAGCCTTTGTTTCAAAGTCTATTTAATTTGATATAAGTATTGATGCCCCCGCTTAAAAAAGCATAAAACACCTTTTTTTCCATCCCTTTACTTTCAGTCTGTGTGTGTCTTTCAATCTGAAGTGAGTCTCTTATAAGCAGCATATGTCAGGGTCTTGTTTCCTTACACAGATAGCCTCCCTATGTCTTTTGACTGAAGCATTTAATCCATTTACATTTAAAGTAATCCTTAATATATATGTAGTTATTACCATTTTATTGTTCATATTTTTTATCTTTTCCTTCTCTTTCTTAAAGAAATCCCTTTAACATTCCTTGTTATACTGGTTTGGTGGTGATAAACTCCTTTAGTTTTCTCTTGTCTGGGAAGCTCTTTATCTGTCCTTCGATTTTAAATGATAGCCTTGCTGGGTAGAGTAATGTTGGTTGTAGGTCCTTAATTTTCAGCACTTTGAGTATTTTGTGCCAATCCCATCGGGCCTGCAAAGTGTCTGTTGAGAAGTCAGCTGACAGTCTTATGGGAGCTCCCTTGTAGGTAACTACTTTTCTTTTGCTACTTTTAAGATTCTCTGTCTTTAATCTTTGGCATTTTAATTCTGATGTGTCTTGGTGTGGACCTCTTTAAGTTCATCTCTTTGGGAGTCTGTACTTCCTGGAATTGTTTATTTATTTCCTTTGCCAGGTTAGGGAAGTTTTCTGTCATTATATCTTGAAATAATTTTTTAATTTTTCGGTCTCTCTCTTCTCCTGACACCCTTATGATGCGAATGTTGGTATGCTTAATGCTGTCCCAGAGATTGGGCTCTATATTTTTCTAGAAATACTGAATAATGGAATCCTTCAATAATGACTGATGCTAATACCTTTATAAAGTCTAGCTCCTTCAATAATTATAGTATACAAATTGTCCAGTGTGACAATTAAGTTCATGGACTTGCCACCATGCACTTACTTTGGCAGCACTGTACAAACAGCTTGCTAAGTTTTCATAACCTTGGTATATCAGTGACTCACAGCTGTGTTCGTGTCAACATGTGGAGGTGTCTTGCTGAGTGACATTCATTATTATTGTTACATGTTTTTGTGTGCCGGTGTGAGGATGTCTGAGCTTGAATTAGAGCAATGAACAACATTAAATTTCTTGTTAAACTTGGCAAGAGTGGAAGTGAAATCAGGGACATGTTAGTCAAAGTTTATGGGGATTATGCCATGAAGAAAATGGCAGTGTACAAATAGATTAAACACTTTTCTGAGGGGAGAAAACACATCACTGATGAATTGAAGTCAGGGTGGCCAGTAATGAGTAGAACTGACGAAAACATTGCAAAAATTTGTCAAATTGTGCATCAAAATCATCATCTGACTGTGAGAAGCATAGCAGACCAAGTATACATTGATAGAGAAACAGTTAGGAAAATCTTAAGTGAAAATCTTGGCAGGAGAAAGTTGTGTATAAAAATAGTCCTGAAGCAGCTCTTGCATCACGACAATGTACCAGCTCAGGCTGCAATGTCTATGAGGGAGTTTTTAGCTGGTAAACAAATAACTGTATTGGAACACCCTCCCTACTCACCTGATCTGGCCCCCAATGACTTCTTTCTTTACCCAAACTAAAGGAAATATTGAAAGGAAGACATTTTGATGACATTCAGGACATTAAGGGTACTACGATGACAGCTCTGATGGCCATTCCAGAAAAAGAGTTCCAAAATTGCTTTGAAGGGTGGATTAGGTGCAGGAATCAGTGCATAGCTTATCAAGGGGAGTACTTCGAAGGTGACCATAGTGATATTCAGTAATGAGGTATGTAGTACTTTTCCTACGATGAGTTCGTGAACTTATTTATTAGACCTCATAGGTTGAATTATGTTGCCTCCAAAAAAAGATATGTTGAAGTCCTTATCTGCCATATCTGTGAATGTAACATTATTTGGAAACAGGGTCTTTGCAGATGTGATCAAGTTAGGATGAGGTCATTAGGGTGGATCCTAACCTGATGAGACAGGCATCCTTATAAGAAGAGGGAAATTTTTTACACAGAGAAAAACACACCGGGAGTATACCAAACAAAAAAACCTAGGAGGGTAGAGGAAAGTTTCTTCCTTCCCTGCACAGGGGACAGCAGAAGCTGAGAAAGGCATGGACCAGTTTCTCCACTAGAACCTTTGAGAGAGAATGGCCCAGCCAACTCCTTTATTTTGGATTTCTAGCTTCCAGAACTGTGAGACAATAAGTTTATCTTATATAAAGCTGTACAGTTTGTGGTACTTTGTTATGGTAGTCCTAAGAAACAAAACCCAAATACACTGCCAGAGAGAAAAAGGGAAAGAAAAATTAGCATGACCAACAAGAACCTATACATCACCAAAACTACATAACCAGTTATTCAAATATTTTAGTTAATAATATGTTGACTAATGCTCAGGAGGAAGAGAGGGAGAGCAGTCGAGCAAGAGAGAGTGAGAAAAGGAAGGGGATGGGTAAAAAGAGAGAGAGAAAGAGAGAGGGGGGGAGAGAGAGAATGCAGCAAGAATGCACTACTTTGGAAAAATTGCATCAAAATTTAATTCGTATTATGTTGGATAATATTTTTAGAAAAAATATTCAAAACTTCAGTAAGATGCAGGTTTGCAAAATACTTTAGCAAGAACCAAATTGATAGACAGTTTATAATTTTCTGATGTTTGATCATCAGCTTGCTTGCATCCAAATATTTTGATGTTGTTTTTCTGAACCAGAAATCTGGTCATAATTTCCTTAATGGAAAGGAAATTTTCTATTTCAGGAGACAAGAAAGTGGTAAGGAACAGAGCGATAGGAAAAAAAATCATGAGCATGGTGGTTGTCAAATGGGTGGGGTGTGGACCATCCACACCTATTAGGTTGGAGCAAAAGTAATTGTGGTTTTTGCAATTATTTTTAACCTTTTAAACCGCAATTACTTTTGCACCAACTTAATGGTTTTTGAGGGATACAGCATTTTCCTAAAAGTGACCATTGCTAATTCTTAAACACATAAGCTTTCTATTTTAGTCACCAAAGCAGAAATGTATATATTTCATAATATTATAATCTTCATCTACTAATGCTACTGTTATTTTTTTGTTTATCTGCTTGTTTGGGTACTTTAAAGCCAGGGCAATAAATGCTTTTTCTTGACAGTACTTCTGAAACTTAAGCACACTGACAGGTAATTAGCAATGAAATGATCATAATTATATAAATATGGGGTTGGGAGTAGGGGTGGTTTTTATCAAGCTGGTAATCAGTTATTTGTTAAAGTGCTTTATAAGAGGAACATTACAAAAGGCTGAAGGCTACATACACTCTGTTTGCAAACAACCACTTCACACTTTGTGAACCATTCTCAGTACTGAATATAGAAAATCCAGCCCCATGAAAATAAGCAGAAGTGCCATGTGGCAGTGAGAATAATTCTATTGAGTGGGGAGGAAATGTGCTAATTTGATGTGATCTGATGGACCAACTCAGTCCTGAGGGCTCGGACCTTAGTCAATTAGAGACTAAAATAGTCCGCCCACAAGGAATATATTTGCAGTTTCCAGTTCTGTGAGTATAGAATTGTTTGCACAGACTACTGATTTCTTTCAAGTCATATTTCTCCCCAAAGTTCCAAGTCACATCAGCATAGCTTCCTGCCACAAATGAACCCAAATAACTTAAAGAATATTTTAGGAGCACTACTACTCAGGTGAATGTAAATAGACAATCACAAAGCCTTTTTGTGATATGATGGTCCCAGTGTTTAAATGATTTGGAAGTATTATTATTTTTTTTAATAAACTGTGGTCTTTAAACATCTCCATCTGGGGTTGTATGAAAGAAACAGCAAACAGAACTGGAGGAGAAGCTGTCTGGGCTGGATTCACTGAAAGCTAGTACTGCACTGTCTCCTTGAAAGAGTAAAGGCCCTCCAAGGGTGTTTTTGACATTACAAGATATCAATTGACTTTAACATTTAACCCCTTGTATAAGACGAAACATCACTGACTTTAAGTAATGTACTCCATGTGTCTGAAGCTTAGCATGAAAATGCTTTTTCTGCAGGTTACAATCAGACTATAATTCTCCCTTAAAACACTGAAAAACATCCCAATCACCTGGAGAAATACTTTTTGTTTTGTAATCATTTATAAGTTTTAAACTTACTAACTACAGTAAAAAGACCAACATAAGAAAATTATACACTGATCTTATTAATGCCTCGTGTAATCTCAGTCTATATTAAATTACAGCAATGGTTCTAATAACGCCCTTTATAGCTATTGTTCTTTCTGGCACAGTATCCAATCCAAGATAACATATTATATTTAATTGCCATGTCTCTTTATGTTTTTTTTTTTAAATTGGAATAATGCCTCTTCCATTCTTTGTCTTTATGACCTTGATATTTTTGAACAGCATAGGCCAATTTCAGTTTGCCTGATGTTTTATGCTTTGTTTGGCAGGAATGTAATTTAAGGGATGAGTCCTCAGTGCATGATATTAGGAGGCAAATGGAGTTTGTCCCAGTATTGGTATGTTAACTTTTATCACTTGGTTAAGGGAATGTAAACGAGTTTTCTTCCCAGTAAAGCTAAATATGTTGCCATTTGTAATTAGTCACTTAATTGTGGGGAAGTATTTATTATCATCTAAAATTAAATAGAACATGAAATATTACAGTGCATGGAATAAGTGATAAATTATGAAAGAGAAGTTTTATTTCTTCTGAAACAATGTATAATGTTACAGGTTTTTGTTTTTGTTTAAAAAATTAAAATACAAATTGTGAGCAGCATGTCCTGGAGACAGTTTTCAGGTTGTAATTAGAGGCTTCTTGTTGTGAAGTGTGCACAGTTTGGGCTAGAAGAGATAGCACCATTGTGGCATTTTGGGGAGGTGGTGGTTGAGATATGCCTACCCTCTATTGCACCCCCAGTCCACTTTGAAGAGGCTGATGCTGCCAATGCTACCAGACAGTCTCTGAACTCTAGTTACCTCATCTGTAAAGCTAGGACACTAGTACTACCATCTTGGGGAGAGAGCAGGAGATGGAATTAGACAGTGATTTTAGCTAACAGTTACTAAATGCTATGAATCCTGTTTCCTCGAAAGTAAGAATATAATAAAATATAAGACCCGGTCTTATATTATAGTAAAATAAGACCGGGTTTTATATTAATTTTTGCTCCAAAAGCCGCATTAGAGCTGATTGTCCGGCTAGGTCTTATTTTCGGGGAAACATGGTATTTATGCACTGGCATGTGACAGGTAATTTAATCCTCCTATGAGGAAGGTATCATTATTACCCTCATCTTACAGATGAAGAAAGTGTGGGAAAGCTCTGAGATGAGTGATGTTAAATAACTTGCCCAAGTTAGCAAAAGGTAGAAGCAGAATTTAAACCTGAGGAGTCTGACTTCAGAGTCTATGTCCTTCCTACTATGTGCTTGCCTGATTGTCTTCAAAATATTAATTCTCTTCCATTAATTTCATTTTGCACACTTGATAAGTATAGAATAATAAAAATTAGTGTGTCACAGATCAAGAGACTGGGATGTATTAAGACTTTTATAGGTTTATTTATCACATCCCACCGTCCTTTTCATCCCTCCAAAAAATAATTTTTGATGTTCTTCTTTGCTTTATTGTCTAGAATAGGATTTATCAGCCTTACATTATTGACATTTTGGGCCTGATAATTCCCTGTTGTGGGGGCGCTGTAATGTACATTATTGAATGTTCAGCTGCATCCCTGGCCATTTCCCACTAGATGCTAGTAATACCTATCCTATGGTTGTGACAAATGAAAGTGTCTCCAGAAATTGTGAAATGTCCCTTGGGAGAGCAAAATCACCCCCAAATGAGAACCACAGCCCTAGGACATTACTGACCATGCTCATTGGGTTACCCAGCACTGTTGACAGTTCAGTGGCTCTGCCCTTTGTTGTTATGTGATCCTATGCAAGTAATGGCCATTCTGGGCCTAATTTCCTCTGACGTTAATTAAACTCTGTTTTAAAATCTAATTTATATATCACATGTGGACCAAAATTCAAAAGTTTTTAGCTCTTCTCCAGCTGTTTGAAAAGCAAACTATTAGTGCTTATTTGCAATAAGCAATATTTGGACTACAGTCTCACCTGAAGCTCTGCTCTAATCCTCACTCAACTTTGATGCTTTTCTTTGAACTTTAGTTGTCACAGCCTTAAGGGTGCTGTCCTAAATCAGAAATCACAAATGCAAATGCTGATGGCAGCACTGTGTAATATGGAATATTTGTTACAGACAATGATACCAAGGCCCATGTAGAACTCAAAGTTCAGGCCCTGACTAGAGGCTTTTAAATCACATTTTTAGAACACAAAGATATATTTGGACTACAATTCGCCTGTCGACAGTGGGTTAGGGTCCATTGGAGTAAAATAATCTTTAAGATCTCTTTCAGCTACAGAGTCGCTTCTTTATACTAGTTGAAATACTCTAGTCCTTACCCCTATGAAGACCTAAAATTGTAGATATCCAATCTGAAAATGTTCAGAAAATTTACATATTTATTTATTAATAAACACTCTAACAATGCCATCAAAAATATTGAAAGTTAATTTGAAAATTAAAATATGTTTGTTTTATTTACCAACCAAATAGTTCTTATTATAGCCCTATGTGTGGTGAGAGTGTTTTATGCCATTGTTTAAAAGATGTCAATGACAAACTTTCATGTGTTCATTCATTTATTTATCCCATTAACAAATGTTTATGTAGCACCTATTCTTTGCTACTTTACCTATGCTGGCTTAAAGTTTTTCTACAGTTTAGTAGCACACATGGAAGGAAAAGATTTGCAAAATGTATAACTAAACATGTTATTTTAATTTTGTGCATGAAGTTTCATTTTTCTAATAAGTTTTGCAGTATCATCAAGAACCAAGTACAAAGACATCCAAGATGGCGGAGTAGGTAAACACTGTGTCTGCTCCTTACATGAACACATTAAAATTACAACTAAATTATAGAACAATCAAACTGGAGAACCATGTGAAGTCTAGCTGAACAGAAGCTTTGTAACTAAGGATATAAAGAAGCCACATTGAGACTGGTAGGAGAGATGGAAATAAGAAAGAGTCTGGCCCCAAACCTCCATGCGGTAGTTGTGAATCAGGAGGGATACTTCAACCATGGAGGTTCCACCCAGAGGAGTGAGGGAGACCAGACCCTCACTAGGCTCCCCAGACCAGAGTACTAGTCTGAGGCAATATCTGGTTGTGAAAAACAGTGGGGATTCTGACAATCTGGATAGGAAGGAAGGCTGGGATAAACTCAGATGTCCTCTTAAGGGGCTTGCATACAGACTCACTCACTTGCAAGCACTCACCCTGGGCTCCAGCAAAGGAATGGTGACTTGGGATATGTCAGAGGCATATGGGGGCAGACTGAGGTGTGCCTTTGAGGCAGAGCTGGAGGACAGTCCCCATTTTCCCTGTAAGGGGGCCTTCTCCCATGCAGCTGGCAGGAAGATGCCATTTTTCCTGTTTTGAGCCCTCCCCCTCACAGCCAACTCTGAATCTGAACTGGTCTGCTGAGCTCTGCTCCACCCTGCTGACTCTGTTGGGACCCCCACCCCACCAAACTTCCCAACACCAGAGGCACTTTCTCAATGAGCAGCCAACTCCACCTGCATTGTACTCTTTCTTGGAAAACTAGCAGTGTCTGCAGGCCCCAGGAGGGTGGCAACTGGCCTTGGTGTGCTCTGAGACTTTTGCTGGCTCAGCACTGGCTGAGCACTGGCACCAAACCAGAGTCTACATTAACCTGGTGAGCACAACTCTTCCCATTCTAGTGACTCCCTGAGACCCTGCCTCACCCAACTTGTATATCACACAAGGCTTTATCAGTGGCTGAACCTTAAGGGAATCAGCATGTGGTAGCAGGACTTGAGGTGTTCCTGGCTTTTTGTGGAATTATCACAGGCCTGGTACTGGTGACAGACATCCATGGTTTGCAGTGTGGCCTCTCCTATGCACCTTCAGGTTTAGTAAAGGCAGTGAACAACTGTGGATCACATTGTAGCTCCTACCAGGTGGTTTCTGGCTGGTCACAGGCAGTGGCTGAACTGGGCCTGCACTGGAGCACCTCCCATGATGTCCCAGAACCAACATACTTGGAGGTTGGCCTCAGACCACAGCAGAACACCACCCAATTAGTCCCACAAGTGACACGAGAAAAGGGTGGTGTGAACAGGCTCTAGAGCCCATTCTAGTGGGCTCAGGCAAATCCCACTTTGTGGGGTAAGCCCCCTGAACAGCAGTCTGTGAGCTGTAGATGTGACCAAACCCCACAGTCAATCATCCTGAGGTTCATTCCCACACACTGATGTGCCAGTAGCAATCAAGACTGAACTATAATGAGAGCACACACAACCCACAAAAGGTACACTCCTGAAACACCCACAGCAGGTGACCAGGGAGACTGTGTCAGGGCCCCACAGGGCACCTACTACATATAAGACCACCTGGCCAAGACTGGGAAACATAGTAGAGCTACCTAATACATATAAACAAACACAGAGAGGCTGTCAAAATCAGGAAGCAAAGAAATACATCCCAAATGAAAAGAACAGGAGAAACCTCCAGAAAAAGAACTAAATGTAATGGAGATAAGCAACTTACCAAAGACAGAGTTCAAAACAATGCTTATAAGGATGCACAAGGAACTTAATGAGGACTTCAACAAAGAGATAAGAAGCATAATAACGGACATAGAAACCATAAAAAGGATCCAGTCAGAAGTGAAGAAGACAATAATTGAAATGAAGAATGCACTAGAGGGAATCACCAGCAGACTAGATGAAGCACAAGATTGAATCAACGATTTGGAAGCAAGGTAGCAGAAAACACCCAATGGGAACAGCAAAAAGAAAAAATGAATCCAAAAAAATGAAGATAGTGTAAAAGACCTCTGGGACAACAAGAAGCATAACAATATTCACATCATAAAGGTACCAGAAGGAGAAGAGAGAATGCAAAGGATTGAGAACCTATTTGAAGAAGTAATAACTAAAAACTTTCCTAACCTGGTGAAGGAAATAAACATACAAGTCTAGGAAACACAGAGAGTTTGAAACAAGATAAATCCAAATAGGCCCACACTAAGACACCTTATAATTAAAATGCCAAAAGTTAGACAAAGAGAGAATCCTAAAAGTAGCAAGAGAAAGGCAACTAGTAACTTATGTGGAAACCCCAATAAGATTGTCAGTTGATTTCTCAACAGAAACTTTGCAGACCAGATGGGATTGGTATGAAATATTCAATGTGATGAAAAGAAAGGACCTGCAACCAAGGGTACTCTACCCAGCAAGGCTTCATTTAGACTTGAAGGATAAATAGCTTTCTGGACAAGAAAAAGATAAAGGAGTTCATCACCACCAAAACAGTATTATAAGGAATGTTAAAGGGACTTCTTTAAGATGGAAATCAAAATTATGAATACTAAAATGGCAATGTCTACATATCTATCAACAATTGCTTTCAATGTAAATAGATTAGATGCTCCAATCAAAAGACATATGAGGGTTGAATGGATAAGAAAATAAGACCTTTACATGTGCTTCCTACAAGAGACTCATTTCAGATCAAAAGACATGCACAAACTAAAGTGAAAGGATGGATGGAAAAGTTATTTCATGAAAATGGAAACAAACATACAAACAAACAAAAGCTGGGGTAGAAATACTTATACAACACAAAATAGACTTTAAAACAAAGGCTATGACAAGTGACAAAGAAGGACCCAATAATCCCACTTCTGGGTATTTATCTGAAGAAATGCAAAACACTACTTTGAGGAGACATGTGAATCCATATGTTCATTGCAGCATTGTTTACCATGGTCAAGATGGGGAGGCAGTTTGGGTGTCCATGGATGGAATAATGGATAAAGAGAAAGTGGTACATATATACAGTAGAATATTGCTCGGTCATGGCAGGGAATGGTTTCTTGCCATCTGTAGTTGCTTGGGTGGACCTGGAGGGTATTGTGCTAAGTGGAGTGTCAAACAGACAGATGCAATGTGATTTCGCTTGTATGTGGAATCTAAATCACAAAATAAACGATTAAAACAGAAACAAAGTCATAGATACAGAAAATATTTTGATGGTTGCCAGATAGGTGGGGGTCTAAGGGTGTAGGTGAGAAAAGGGAAAGGGATTAAGAAGTACAAATTAGTTGTTACAAAGAGGTTATGGGTATGTAGGGTATAGCATAAGGAATGTAGTCAATAATGTTGTAATAACTATGTATGGTGTCAGATGGTTACTAGATTTCTCGGGGTTGACAGATGAGAGAAGGTTGGGGGGCAGGGTGAAGGGTTAAGAAGTACAAATTAATAGTTACAAAATAGTCATGGGGATGTAAAGTAAAGCACAGGGAAGATAGTCAATAATGTGATAATAACTGTGTATAGTGCCAGGTGGGAACTAGACTGGTAGAGGGATCATTTCTAAAATTATATAAATGCCTGACAACTATGCTATATACCTGAAATTAACATAAAATGATATTGAATGTCAACTGTAATTGAAAAATTAAAAGTGGGGGGGGGAGGTGAGGGGAAATAAGAGGTCCAAATTTCTAAATATAAAACTATTAAGTCTTAGGGATGTAATGTACAGCATAGGAATTATAGTCAATAGTATTGTCATAGCACGGTATGGTGTCAGATGGTTTCTGTACTTATCATGGTGATCACTTCTTTTTTTTTTTTTTTTTTTTTAATTAATTTTATTGGGGTGACAATTGTTAGTAAATTTACATAGATTTCAGGTGTACAATTCTGTATTACATCGTCTATAAATCCCATTGTGTGTTCACCACCCAGAGTCAGTTCTCCTTCCAGGTGATCACTTCTTTAGGTATATAAATGTTGAATAACTATGATATACCCCTGAAACCAATATAATATTGTCTGTTAACTATATTTTTAAATAAAATCTTGAAACACTGATAGGGAAGTTGAATGTCAATTATAATTTTAAAAAATAGTCATGGGGATATAAAGTACAATATAGGGACTATAGTCAATAATATTGTAATAAGTGTGTACAATGTCAGATGGATACTAGACTTATTGGAGTCATCACTTTCTGAGGTATATAAATGTGTAATCACTATGTTGTTTTGTACACCATCTAATTAATTATTTTAAAAAGATTAAATAAAAGACTTTAAAAAAAAGCAAGTACAAATATTCATAGTTGGTGAATGAGGAAAAAAGAAGAGATCTATAGATCACCCTCACATAGGCCTTCACCAGAGAACGGTTCCTAACTTTGCCAAAGCAGCAACCCAAGAGTTAATTTCAGGAAGCTCTTAAAATTTGATATGAGAAATTTCTCTCTGTAAAAAAAACAATATCCTCAGGCAGGCAATTATCTGCTGAAATGAAAACAGAAAGACAAGCCATAGGATAACAGCTAAAACCTCAAAGAACAGAAATATTTGTCAGTGATAATTTAAAAATAAAATACGTAAAATTAATCTCAAGGTCTTCTAGGATTTTCTTTCAATTTATTTCTCTCTGTTTTTGGCAAAATTTCTGCCAGCCTGAGTTGTGGGAAATTTTACTAGTGATGTAGATAGAAAACAATGGCCTGTCCTTTCTCCACAATTCTCAGGGAAAATGGAGAGATATTCTTTATTGGAAGCCCACATATATTTATTCTGATGCACATTGACTTTCTGGAGTGACTGCCCTTTCTGAATGCTAAAACATAAAGAGTAAAGGAATAAGGAAACTATGACTAATCGTATGTAATTGCCATAAATTGAAGCTACACACTAGGGTAGCAGGAATAATTATTTCTGGGGAGTTTATCACCAGCAACTTTAAATCCAAGGGGACACCAATGAGGTCAGTTTTCTGTATACAAGCTCAATGACTGGTAACCAGAGTTAATGACCATTTGATGGCTACTGGATAAAGCCTGGGAGACAAAGAACTTTTAACTGAGAAATTTATTGAACTGCAGTTGTGGAAGTTTCCTTAGAGATCTTATAATCCAATTGCCTCGTAATATGGAAAAGAAAATCAAAGCTCCTAGTGGTAAAATTACTTGGACTACGTATAAAGATTGGTCTCCAACTCCTTCCCAGTCTTCTTTCTGCTTCTTCAGGTTTCTTCTCGGGATGGTCAATTGCCTCTTCTCATGACAGATTCACAGCTGGAATTCAGAACCTAATTGGTCACGGCATTCATAACACTAAGACTGAGATTTAGTCCAAATCTTTTCTAGGTCAGTCATCTGCGTACTAATTCTAGTGTCTGAGGCCCTACCAAAAACATTCACTGGGTAGACTGGATTTTAAAATGTACTGTAGCAGACAAAAGGCTGAAGTTTATATTAAAGTGTGATTTTTCTGTCTCGAAAATATTTAGATTATAGCCTTTGGAACTTCTGAAGATATTTATTTTACATTTTTCTGTTAACTGAATACCTTGTCATCTCCCAGACTGCTCATGGGATTCCATGGGGGCTGATGGCATTTTCTTTTTACATCTAATTGGTCTGAATCAAAGGTGTTCCCCTGGGTACTCAAATCATCACAGCCTACTTGGACTATTGGATATTTTTTCATAATAAAGTTTATTCATAATATCCATAAAAGAATATCTAGCACTCTAAGCATGTTTGTAAAAAAATGGAAGTTTGCAGTATAGTGTTAGGTAAGTTTTAGTCTGTTAATATTGAAATAAAAATGTAAGATCTCTGGGATAATTTTAAAATCATTTGGTTATTTATATTGAATTATTGGGAAATCTGAAATGTTGAATATATTAGATAAACATATACTGAAATTTAAAGTCACACTGATTTTTCTGAACCTTCTGAGTTCTAAATTAAGGATTTTCATGTTATTGTTATATAATTATACAGTATAGAACTATTGTGAATGATTTATCTAATTATTTTTTACAGATTATAAAATTGCTTCATATGTAGTAATTGTGGAAATCCAGAAAATATAATGAAGGAACTAATTTAAAAAAATCACCCATCATATTACCACTTAGAGTAAACCAATGTTATAAAAGATTTAAAAATTAATTCAGCACATTTTACTTGTTACTATCACAAGATTCCAGCTTGTGTAGGAGAAGAAATGTATAAGAATTCCAATTATGCTGTTAAGTTAACCTATTTTTATGTAACTCATATTGTCTGATAGAGGGTTTAGGGAGGTTACATAAAAAGATAATAAGACAGCAAGTGGAATGAGTGGATAGAAGAAAAATCAGGGTGGGATCTTCAAATGAGAAGACAGAGACATCTGTCATAATGATCTATGTGCTAGCCCTGAGTGGCCACATATTTAGGTTTAAGAGTTCTAGCTACTGAGTTGGAAAGAGAAACTTGGGTAGTTGCATGATTCACAAAATCTATAAAATATACATGATCTCTATGAGAGTGTCCTGGACAAAATTCTTATGATACATGTGATAATGAGCTTTTTTTAAAAATGATCCCTTGATAGGGTTCAGTGGTCTCTCACCAAGAAATAATTTCTGAAAATCAGTTCTACTGGCAGCAGTGGTAGATGGTGAGGGTCAATAACTCAGTCTAGGTGCCTCTCCCTAGCTTAATTACTAGAGAGTGCTAGGTTACCCCATGGGCAGATTAAGCTAGTATTTTAGGCACCAGCAAATTATGTGTCAATAAAAACCCCCCAAAAAACCCAACAACAACAACAACAAAAACAATATCTAATGAGCTTATCCAGTCAGAAAGTCAAGAAAAAAGAGACTTATTTTTAGCGTTCACTCATGTTTTATGTAATTTTGAAGAATGATTTACTTCAAATTGCTTATAGAAGGAGGAGATACCATAAACTTGTCATTTCTTGGGGCCTTTAAAGTATTAACCTGACCCTGATTCAGGGCATATCTTAGACTATCTAGAGAAAGGGACAATACTTGCCCTTCCAATTACACTGAACGTTTTTACTCCCAGTAAAGCTTTGATAAATACTAAGTGGCAATGAGCTTGAGATCACACATGCTGGTATGTAGCAGTAGTGTAGCCATCGTCAGACCCATATTCCTTAAGAGACTACAGAGCTGGGACAGAAAGGTGAACAAAAAGCTTCTGGCCCACTCATGCCCCCACCTTTGCACCAAGGGAGCCAGAGAAAAGTCTCCAAAAGTACTAATATTTCTTTGGACACTCTTTCAATTTACCCAATAGCATAGATGGGTGGATGCCCAAGGCCCTTAAGTGTTACTGAATAGAACATGTCCACTGTTATTTTCCACTAAAAAACTGTAGAGATATAGAAGTGTATGTGTATATTTCTGGTTAATTTCATGTGTCAACTTGACTAGGCCACAGGATGCCCAGATATCTGGTTAGACATTATTTCTGAATGTGTTTGTGAGGATGTTTCCACAAGAGACTAGCATTTGAATTGATAGACTGAGTAAAGCTGATTGCCCTCCACAATGTGGGTAGACATTTTCCAATCCTTTGAGGACCTGAATGGGACAAAAAGGTAGAGGAAGGTTGAAGCACTTCCTGACTGATTGAGCAGAGACATTGGTCTTCTCCTGTCTTTAGACTGGTACCTACATCTTCAGTGCTCTTGGTTCTCTGTCTAGCCTTTGAATTTGGATTAGTATTTCTACCACCAGCTTTCCTGGATCTCCAGCTTGGTGGATAGTGGGTCTTCGCAACCTCCATGATCATATGAGCCAATTCCTTATAACGAATATATATGTACTCATATATACAGAACCAATAAGAGTATCTATCTATCTATCTATCTATCTATCTATCTATCTATCTATCTATCTATCATCTATCTATCTATCTATCTATCTATCTATCTATCTATCTATCATCTATCTATTTATCTATCTCTTATTAGTGTTTCTCTGGAAAACCTTAACAATACCCTACCTTGTAACAGTCAAAATATAGCCATATAGTACCCACAGAATCCCATAGTCCCTCCTAGTGCAGTGCCCACTGCTAAGTACTATTCACATTGGTGGGACAAAGGAGGGACAATATATTTAATGAAAAGATAAAGACTATCTGAGAATAATAAATCATGCTGTTATCAGAGCTGAGAAGAATTAAGCTGGGAAAACATCCCAGAGGATATAAGTTCTTTCATGTATTATTACACTTAAAATGTAATATTACATGCTGAATAACTAATGTTCATTAGAAATTAAATGTTCAGAATTTTTACTGCTTTTCTGAAATTTCAAATGTGGACACACATAGCCCTACTACCAAACTAAAGGACAATATCTGGGTTATGTTTTACATATGTATGTTTATAACTATTCCCTGATTATGCCTAAAAACACACATTACTAAAACCTGTTCTGAGTAAAAACTGAAAATATCAACTCATTTTCTAAAGTCAAAGGGATTTTCATTGCCTTTCCAAAGTCACCTCTTGTTATGTTGAAATGATGCAGGATCTAAAACAGTTATTTTGGAATAGTCATGCACAATATAATGACATTCTGTTCAACAATAGACTGTATATATGATGGTGGTCCTATAAGATGATCATGGAGCTGAATTTCCTATAAGAAATGGAAAGATATATGGTTCAAAAGGATTTTTTGTTTTTTCTGATGACAGCAATATCTGTGGGGCTTGGCAGTAGATTCCCTCTCACTCACAGCCCCTCAATTTTGAGTGTACAGATTCCATCCCAATCAGTCAGCAACTGACCTGTTTCAGCACGGAGGAGCCTATTCAGAGGGTGCTACAGCCCTCCCAGATCTAGCATGATGGTCTTCAGAGTACATTGCTGTAACTTCTTTGTTGAGGATCTAAGATCCTGTACAAGGTCCACAGGAGCTGCTCTTATAAGTACTAAATGTCACTGCCACGTTAGCAAGAGATTTCCTGCTGGTGTGGCGCCAGCCTGTCCCTATACTTTGGAAATAGTATCAGATTGTAATAATGAAAAGCATAGATAAGTTTTATTTCTTTCTTCAATTCAATGCCTGAGAGAGCCGTTTGTGCCTGATAGGGTCAATGGAATCAAAAACAAATTTCCAAAATCAAAATATTGAGTCCTCAGTCTTGTAACTTTTCTGTGTGCAATACGCCCCCTGCCCCACTTTTTTTTTAAATGAATACCACAACATTCCTTAATGTGACCATTGTTCCAACCCGTAATAGCCAAAAAAAACACATTGCCATGACCATCCCCTCTGCTCCTTTATCTCTCCATCTTGATTTCTTCCTACTGATCCTCACCTTTCACTCCCCGCTAAGATTCACTGTTATGGTGATCTATGCCTTACCCAGTCGGTTTCTTCTCAGTATTTCCAGACCACATCGCTGTCATGGAGCAGTATCGACAGCTTTGATGTTCTATTTCCAACCCTGTAGGAGGAAGCAGGGGTAGAGCTTGTGGAAGAGTGTTTATAAAGTCCACAGTAGTGGACAGTGTGTCCTTGGCCTTCACAGACACTCGCCACTCACTCAGTCATCCAGAGCACCATTCATAGTAAGAGCTCTATGCAGGTGTACCATTTTTTATCTTTTATACGGTATTTTTACTGTGCCTTTTCTATGTTTAGATATGTTTAGATACACAGATATTTACCACTGTGTTATAATTGCCTACAGTTTTCAGTACAGTAATATGCTGTACACATTTGGCTGTGCCATCTCGGTTTGTGTAAGTGCACTCTGTGATGTCCGAAATGGCCTGATGATACATTTCTGAGAATGTTTCCCTGCCATTAAGGGCCACATGACTGTAACTTCTTTCAGAGAAGCTACCTGGAACACGCCCATGGAGATGGGAAAATCTTTTCTTATCAGAGAACTCGATATTTGTGATTCCAAAACAATGAGTGGCACCATTTGCCAGAATACACAAAGCAATACACAAAGCAGGCAAACAAAAGAAAACAGTTTTCATTAGTAGTCAAATTAGTTGTGTAAATTTGATGCCACTTGTGTTGTGTACTGATTTGAATTCCTACTACCTGCCTTAATAAGTTAAGCTAGGTTGGCAGAGGGGCACCTGTCTTTGGTCATTTGTTGGAATGAAAAAACAAAGCAACACAACTGAGTGGTTAATTTGTTGCTATTTTGTCAAATCAATTAACTTGAAAAGCTTCCATTGTTGAGGAACGACCTGTTTGCCCATTTGAAGTTTGCCGTATACAGCAGAGAATTTGGTGGTGCAGCTTGTGGGTCATTTTATATTTAGCACTGTAATTGGCTTTTCTTCTTTCACTTTATAAATTGTATGAAATTCGGGATTACTCAGGCTGCTGACTCCCTTGCAGGATGGTTTCATAGATCAGAAATTTCCCTCTTAGCAGTGAAACTATATCTGTGCTGCTGGGCTCATTATAGTTGCTTATAGGTTCATCCTTACCCAGGGGGTAAGTTGGACACCACTCATGTTGGTGTGATTGAGGAGCAAAAAGAAAGCTCCTTTATTCAAGGAGGTGGAAAGAACACAGTCTTTGTGTGATATATTGCTGTTAAAGAAAATTCTCTGAACCTCAGTTTTTTCATCTTTAAAATGGGGGATAAAAATCTCTAATTTTAGGATCATTTGTGGATAAAATACAATGAATGAAACAAGTGCTTTACATGTAGTAGGGGATTATATCCAGATAATTCTCATCCCCACTAACCTGTGTCCAGTCCTAGGAAGGACCATCTCTGATTGAAATGCCTCTGGGAAGTTTATTTCACATTAAGCCTGAGCAGTCATTTACTTCTCTATATGAATTCACTTATATCCTTTATATGTGATTCTTTTAATTCAGCAGCCAGGAGAGCTCAAGGATAAAGTTAGCAGTCTGGGACAGAGTTCAGCGTCTCACCACTGTGATAGTGCTTGTTGACAAGAAAGCACTGAGAATCATGGGAGAGATAGAGATACAGGCTGCAAGAGTTGACAGAAGCTGACTTTAATTCAGGAGGCAGCACGAATCCACTTCTGTCAATGGGCTGAAACAAGGACAACTCCAGAAGCACAGCTAGGGGATCAAAGATCACAGGGAGAAGAGGGTCAGGTAGCATAGATGCAAAATTGGAACCAGGTAAATTAACCTGCGAGTTCCCATGGTCTGGAGTTGGTCAGGAGTATTTAGAACTCAACCTTGCAGTTCAGAAGAAGCCTCAAGGACAGCTAACTAAGGTCAGGCTTTATTATGGAGAGAAAGTAGAAGGAACTGCTGCCTGTGAGGGAAGGGGGTGTGTGTGGTGGGGGAGGAGGGGAGTGTTAGCAACCTGCTAAGAAGGATGGCAGGTGCCTTGTGAAGAGAATTTTCACCCACCTCACCAGCTTTGTCCATAAACTTGTTATTCAGTTCCCAGGAATTAGATCCAGGTTAAAATATCATTGCTATAATATTCTATAAACTACAAATCATTTGAACAATTCAGATCAAATTAGCCATGATTTTTTTCTTTGTTTACTCAAACAGAGGGTACTTCTCTATGTCTCCATTCACAGATTTAGGAATTGATTTATGCTTTTCAGTTTTAATAACTGTTGGCTTTCAGACAATGATTTGATGAGTAAAGAATGTGATCTGATGCACAGTCCTCAGTAAGAACTAATGGGAGATGCTTATAGTTGATACTCTTCTTGGCATCCATCCCACACAAGGCTGGTCCAAGTGGTAAGTCCACAGTAAATGACATTTATTATTGATTAAAGCAGGGGGGAAAGAAGCCAAAGGGAACACATTGCTAAACTCAGATTATAAAATGTTAAGCATTGTTATAGGCTCAATATGTTATATATGTGTATACATGTGTATGTATACATGATATTGCATATTATATATGTATGTGATATATAGATACATTCGTACACACACACATATATGTATATACATACATATATATCCACAAAAGATCCTAATATATATATGTGTATATGTATACACACACAAACACACATATATATGTGTGTATATATATATATATATATATATATATATAGTCCAATTGCAAATATATATATATATATATATATATATATATATATATATATATATATATATATATATACTAGGATCTTTTGTGAATAAAATGCAATGAGAAAAACAAGTGCTTTACATATAATAGGGGCTCAGTAAATACTAATGATTATATCCAGATAATTCTCATCCCCACTAACCTGTGTCCAGTCCTAGGAAGGACCATCTCTGATTGAAATGCCTCTGGGAAGTTATTTCACATTAAGCCTGAGCAGTCATTTACTTCTCTATATGAATTCATTTGTATGACCCTTTTAATTCAGCAGCCAGGAAAATATATATATTACATACATTTTATATATATATATATATATGTATACACACACACACACACACACACACACATAGTATATACATAAAAAAGTCTTTTTATTGCAAGTTTCTTATGGTCAGGACCTGTATCATCGTTTAGCCTTGAGTATAGTGTTGATATAAAATCCCCAATTAGCAAATGTTTGTAGAATAAATTAATCACATTTAACTTTATAAGTAGCTAGTAAAAGTAAACGCATAACCATAAAATGCGTATTATATGCACTGTTCTGAGTACATTACATATATTAACCCAGTTTAGTCTCACAAAAATGCTGCAAAGTAGGCACTATTGATACTATTAATATCATTCCCTTTTACAATTGAAGAAACTGAGCCACAGAGAGGTCAAGCAACTTGCTCAAGGTTGCACAGAAATTAAAGGCAGAAGTGGAATTTCAGCCCAAGCCATTTGGCTTTAGTGTCTGTATTTTTAACCATTATGCCATGATGTAGAGATACAGAATTTGGTGCTATGGTGATGCTGAATTGGTCTTAAGCAGACCCCTGCAGGAGCCAAAGCCTATCCGTTTATGAGAAATTAATAAAAATAAGTATCTGGCTGCCTATAATTTCCTCTTGTGAAAACACATAGATGTCAGATATGGTCCAATTGCAAATATAACCTATAGGTCAGACACAAATTTCATTTTAGGAGCCCTGGGTGGCTCTTCAAAAGTTGATAGTTAGCCTCTAGCACAGCAAAAACTAAGCTACAGTGAGGGTTTGTGAGGCTGCTGACACAAAGCCACATGGCATGTGTGAAAGGACTCTGAGGCTGTGTGTGTTGGGGCACAGTGCTAAGTGATTTACATGCATTGTGTCATTTAATCATCACCAAACCTTCAATAAGTTAATATCATTACTTTGATTTTCAGATGGGGAAACCGAGACTCAGAGAGATTAAATAACTTGCCCAATTCAAAGAGTTAGTAATAGAGCTGAGATTCAAAGGCAGCTCGATCTGACTTTTGAGTCCAAGTTCTTAAACACTGGCATATACACACACTCAAGATTTATTTGGCATGTCGTTCTATCTGGTTCATTTTGATAAGTTTGGGAAGAAGTGAAATAATAGAAGAGAAAAAGGAAAGCAAGGTATAGAGATAGTAATTTTTTATGATAGGGGAGACATAGAATTAGTTCTTGTTAAGATTCTAAATGAAACTCGGTTGTCATTTTTAGAGTAGTCAAAAGAATATGGCCTAAGTGAGGGAAACTGTGATAATTACCTTTGGTAGTGACTCACAGTTCTTAGGCTCATGGAGCCAAGTCTTCTAGAATAAGTTCAGCGCTTTGCAACTCAGGAGGCTGATAAAGCATAAGTGGTCTCAGCCTCCTGGCTCTCAGCAAAAAGGGTAAATTGGTAGCATCTTAAAATTTTTTAAAAATGGATGCCTTCTCCTTCACAGAAAGAATCAGATATAATTTTGGAGAGTAAGATCTAAATTTGGTTCTGAGCACAATTCATTAAGGTTCCTTGTCCCCAAAACAACTATCTAGAAAATCGTCCTAATCCTGTATGCTGGTTGTCTATTCAGAAAATTAAAGGTCTTTTCCAAGTAAGGTTGTCCCAATGAGCGTAATCTAGGAAAAGGCTTTACCGAGGCAATTGAGGACCAAGCAGTTACTCTAAGTTCATTCACAATGAAAACAAAAATACAGGTATAATAGACTATTGAGGGAAATCTAGGGGATAATTAATACATACTTATTCTTTGCAATGGAATTAATACATATTATTAATACATACTTATATTAATTACATTATTATTAATACATACTTATAATTAATACATACTTATTCTTTGCAATGGATTCTTTGCAATGGACAGCATTACAAAATATCACAGGGTGCTGTCTTCATAGATATGCCTTTTCTGTTTAATTCTCAGATTTTTGGGGGTATGTGTATGTCAGGCACTGTTCTTGGTGCTGAAAAGATGACCCAATAGTTCTGGGACTCAAATACAGATAATATTTTAGAGTTTATAGTTCATTAATATACATTAGCTCATTAGGCATTGGACCAATTCTGAGAGCTTGAAAGGGTGTGCATATTTGATCCTATTTTAAAAGTAAGGAATAAGTGACCCTTCGGTATTCTTCAAGTTGTTACACCTGTAACAACTAGTCCTTGTCCTTTCTCTCTTCAGCTTCCAAATTTATAAAAGTTTGGCGATAATGCATTTTCTACCAACCTTATAGGATAACTACATCATTTTAAAATTAGGTGATTGATATAAAACTAATTAATAAAAATAAAATTAATATACAAATCCACCTCACTAATTAGAATTAAGTATTTAGAACCACTGATTTTAAATCAGTTTCCTATTGCTTTTCATTTCCTTTGTCTCTTTTCCCCACTGTGTTAGAGTAAGCTGTATAGTAAGAATAGTTTTCCAAGTCCTACAGATGTAAGTAGTAAAAAGTTATGACCAAACCACAGTGTTTATATAGAGGTACCATTTGAGAGTCATGTTTATCTTCATCTAAATATTTAATTGACCAACCTAATTTAAGAGAAACCTAAAAAACCTAAAAATGTCGAACCACATTACTGCACTTATCTCTTGTGTGGAAGATTATGATAGATGTGTTTACGTAGAACAAATGTCTAACACGTTTGAACAGGCAATTTTGTTCCCTAGCAATATACTAGATGCATAAACGTTTATAATGAAAAATATCAATATACATGCTTATGAGGCAAGTTTATTTACTCTAGACACACTGCATTTAGTGGATCCGACACTCTAGCCTATGAAAAATTTGTTGAGTCCCTAAATGCAGCTCAGGGTTGTAAATTCTACAACTTCTCCTGGGTATCACCGTAATTTAAAATTTCCTTTTACTGCCAAGTATTTTGAAAGAGAAATAGAAACTACGTATTTCTACTGCCTCATTTTCCATCCATTCCACAGTGAATTATGACCTGGCATTCCTCTCATTCTTTTTCTTGCCAAGGTCATCTGTTAATTCTTAGGTATAAAGCCAGTGGGTACTATAGGATTCTTGTATTTCTGATGTTGCTGTAGTATTTAACACTCTCTGTCCTTCTAAACCATCTCTTCCCTTGGTATATATGTTTCCCTTTTGTCTTCATTTCTATTCTGGATGCCCTTATTTAATCTTATTATTGAGCTCAATTTACTTGGCCTACTCTTTAAAAGTTGATGAACAGATGCTATTCTTGACCTTTACTTTTTTCATTCTCTTTACATTGTTTTCTATTTCCTTACTTTCAGTGATCACCTCTACGCTTGATGACTCCCAAATTTCTACATATCTTTATGTCTTTGTTCTAGACCTTTCTCTTCCATTATAATCCTGTAGACTTATTTACTGACACTGTATAGTTGATTACTGAAAATTTCACATAAGTATTCCATTCATTCATCCATATGTCTATTCATTTACCATAGCTATGTTTTATGTCCCACAAGCATCATAAACTAACGAATCAAAACCAAACTCTTCCCATAGCATCTGTTTCTCCTTTATTTTCTATCTGATGCCTAGAAATGTCATCTACCCAGTCACACAAGTTAAAAAGACAAAACAAAACAAAAAAACACTAGTGATATATTCAATCAATTAAACTGGAATCTCTGGAGGGGGAGACTTGCTTGGTATTTTTGAACTCTCCTTAGATGTTTCTAACATGCATCCATTGTTGAGAGATCTGCTGCAGATAGATCAGTACTTCCCAAATTCTGGTATGCATGAGAATGATCTAGGGATCTGGTTAAACTGCAGATTCTGTTAATGAGGTCCATGATGTGGCCTGAGGTTCTGCATTTCTAACGAGCTCCCAGGTGATGACAGATGCTGTTTGTCTGTGGGAAAACTTTGAGTATTAAAACTAGATGATTCCTTGATAATATCACCACTCCACTTGCCCTCTCTTCGGATTTTCTTGGTGGAATAGGTGGAGCATTCTAAAGATTGGATGTCGGTTTTTTCACCTATGCTTCTAGCAGTGCACCTTTTGTGTGAATTAGGTATTAGCTATGTCTTTATCTTTTCTTCTCTGTATAGTATGTTCTAATCTCTACTTTGAATTAGACATGTACCAGACATTTTGGATATAGGATTTCAAGAGCTGCTTAGAGTACCAAGTCATTTGATACACCGTACTTATCTTTCAAATTTAAGCTCAGGATCATTTTATTTTGAATTAGAAGTTTTTCCTGTGTGCTCCCATAATGCTCTTTGTTATCCCCATCAAAGCATGCCTATGCTATAGCTTTGTGGTTTTCAGTGTACTTGGCTGTCTCTATTGTCTGTGAATTCCCTCAGGATAGTACTCTATAGCTTTAGGACGTAGCACAATGCCTGGCACCCAGAGGGATCCAATAACTTTCTGCTGAATTAATTGTAGATGTATCCAGCTCAAGAGCTGGATACATCTCTAAATATTTTTCCTGCCACGATCCAGTCAGATTAGGCAGCAAAGGTAGAGTAAATTAGGGTTAAACATGAGTAGAGCAAAAACAAAGGAGTGGCTTCCAATTATTTATATTAGTTTATCCCTGGGTGGTTTACAGGTAATCAACTCAAAGTTCCTTGTGTATTTTAATTCTCAAATATTTTGAGGTTCCCTACTAGACAAAATCCAGAATAAAAATATCATAGGAGATTTGGAGTTTTCTAAGAAAGAAGACTTAAAATAGACGGCAAGCTTTTATTTCAAAGATTATTCTATTTTACCAACAAAGCAACAATTCATGTCTGCCTAGGGAACAAGAAATTGGTTCACTCATGATGCTGAATTGTGCCTCTGCTTTTGTCTTGATCCCAGTGATGCTCTGTGACGACACCTGGCCTTGACCAGCTTGATGTTACTGAACTTGCCTTGGGTGCCTCACCACGTTTTACACACTGCAGGCCACCATCAGCCTGAATAATTAAGGGTTGGAGAAGTCTTCCATTCCAAGATGCTGTCATGAATTTCAAGGCTTTGGAAAGAATGTAAGTAATTTGGATAATTTTGTAAACTATTGCAATTGATAAGATTAGACTCTAAATAAAGATGCTTTTAAAACAAAAGATTCACAGGCAAGCAAGTTTTCAAAATATTTTCTTTTAGGAAAATCTCATAGTTAAACTTGTACCTAATATTAATTTGTTTTGTTCAAGAAAACTACAAATGAAATAGATTTTTAATGTCTATTCCTCACCCTCCCATTCACCATGAGCAATTGACAATATAGTTCCAGTCTCTTAATATTATTAGCATCAATACCTTCAAACAAAAGGGACTGTCTGTTAGCCAAAAACCTAAGGCAAAAGAAAGAGCCATTGAGAAGGACACTTCATTTGTTTGGGTGAAATTTTATTGGCTTGAATAAAACTGAAATATATCTGATCTTTTGTTCATTTAAAAAATGGAATCACTTAATTGGTAACTTAGACATGGCTGTGTGGTTTCTCAAGCTCAGAAGATAACACTAATTTCAAAGCTTTAAAATTCCATTTAAATGCAACCAACCAGTTTTCTAAATAGTCAAGAAAGTAAATGGTGCTCTATCACTCACAGGCTCTACAAGCTGTAGTACCCTAGGCTAAAAATGCTGTCCTCCATTGAGCCAATTCTTGCCAAGAAAATAGCGGTGAACACCCTCTTTTTCTGTGATGGATATAAACTCCATGAGAATAGTGTCCCTAGACATTTTTATTCCAAAGCTCTATTCCAGTTCAAGAACAACATTTGGTTTATATCAGGCACTCAGTAAATGTTGGATGAATGTAAATAATAAGGGTGCCTCTTAGTTCTCACTTCAGGTCACTGTCAATGAATGAAGGAGCTTCATCCTCCTACATGGAACCAACATTGATTTACAAATATGATGTAGAAAGAGTTCTATTTTCTTTTCTATCTAGGCTGGTGAAAGGCCAATTTAGAAAGAACGACATTTTCAACCCACCTATTAAAAAGAAAATGATGTCCCACTTTTTTGTTTTTTTTTGTTTGTTTACTATCCATGGCTTCCCAAAATTATTAGAGTAAATTTCCAGGACATACCTGGAAATCAAGGCTTTCAATTTTTTTCCAGAGTTTTCTCATATAACTCTCCAGCCACATGCTGCACCACTCTTCCCAATGCACTTAGTAGTCCTGCCACACAAGTCTTTTATCCCCTAAAGTTTTCATTTCTCTAGATGTTCCATTTGCTACTGCTAAAAGTAATTTCCATGTCTTCCTCACTTTGTTTATGTTTTTTCTTTAAATACTTGAACATATTTCTAATAGCTGTTTTAACATCCTTGCCTTCCCATGCCAATATCTGTGTTATTTCTGAGTCTGTTTTTACTGACTAATTTTTCTCCTGATTATGTGTCATATTTTTCAACATCTTTGCACTTTTTGATTGGATGCTGTGCATTGTGAATTTTATATTGTCAAGTGTCTAAAGTGTTGCATTCCTTTACAGAGTTTTCAACTTTCTTTTGTTCTGATAGGAAGTTAAGTTACCTGTGGTCCAGTTTGAACTTTTTAGGCTTATTTTAAACTCTCTTGGGACAAGTCTAGTTGTAACCGTAACCTAAACCAGATACATAGTCTTCTTTCAGTTTTTCAAGCATGTTACACTCCTTCTTGCTCTGGTTTTTGGCACATTCTGATCTCCCTGACTCTAAGTTAGTTTTATCCTGTTATATGCCTCTGTCATACTTTGAACTTTCCTTTTTTAAATTAAACATGCGGTTACATATTTAATGAATGTCGTTCCTGCTAGACTGTAAACTCCATAACAATGGGAAATTAGCGATGTACAGACATCATTTAACATCAAACAAATGAGATTTATTTCAGGTCTAGTTTAGAGACAATTTTCCTAACGAGGACTTGGCCAGTGAAAAGGTGAGTTAGCTAGGCAACCAACATACTTACCAGGATAAAGGTAGTAGGGATATCAATTATTTCCTCTGCTAATAATTTCTTTACCTCCCTCACACTTCCTTCTGAAATTCTGTTCCCATAGAGCCTGCTGAATGATCAGTCATTCATTTGATACCATCCTCCTGCTCTTAACTGACCAGTCTTGGGGTGGACAAGTATTGTAATATAAGTCAATCATATTCTTTATTTCAGACATAATAGTTAGGTTGTGAGATTCTTCCTTGAGATAAAACTACCCCCACAGTGGGGTAGTGGCAATAGACCCAGTAGGAATCTTGGTTGTCTGGCAGAACATGAGACCCAGAGGATTTGTTGATGTCAATGAGGCCCAGAATGGGCTAGCAGGTAGGTGTATTGGAGGCAAGCAGGCCAAGTGTGTGAACAGAAAGTATGAAAAGAGGCAAGTATCCTGGGATTAATATTAGGCAGCTCTTGGCATCAGGTACCAGGAGGTACCATGTCAGTTACAAAGTGAAGAGTTTATGGCAAGACTTCAGTCTTTGTGCTGATTGGTTATATTAGTTTCCTAGCACTGCCATGACATATGATTAGGTTGGTGCACAAGTAATTGCGGTTTAAAAGGTTAAAAATAATTGCCAAAACCGCAATTACTTGTGCACCAACCTAATACCATAAACCATGTGGCTTAAAACAACAGAAATCTATTCTTTCAGTGTTCTGAAGGCCAGAAGTTTGAAATCAAGGTGTCAGCAGGGTTGGTTATCTTTGGAGGCCATGAGGGAGAATCTTTTTCATGTCTCTTCTAGCTTGTAGATGTATCTCTCCAATCTGTGCCTGTCTTCACATGGCCTATCTCTCTGTTCCATCTGTTTCAGATGTCCCTCTCCTTTTCTTATAAGGACACCAGTTACCCTAAGTCCAGAATCCTGAGATTCTTAATTACATTTACAAAAACGCTAATTCCAAATAAGGTCACATTCACAGGTATGGGGATATATCTTTGGACTTGGACTTGGACATATCTTTTTTTTTCGTCCATTATCCAACTCACCGCATTGGTAAAAGCAGGACCGAATCCTAGATTAGGGTCCAGATAAGGCACCAAGTCATAGATCAGGCACAGAAAAAGAAAACAAGAGGCTAATTGCAGTAACTCAAATTCAAGGTCAGACTGGGTCAGTAGTAAATGGAATGAAAACTTAGTTCCTGATCTAGGAAGGCTCTTTCACGTTCCAACAGATTAGGAACAGACTTTGTCAAAAAGCCTGAGACATGGAAAATCCACCAACTACAACAGCAGGAATAGTAGGTGACTCATAATATCAGTTCCTAAGTGGAATGATCTGGGAGATATAGACTCAGTAAAAAAAAACAAAACACAGAATTTTTAAAGGAATTAACAATTCAACTTGCTTACTATTTAGTAAGTAGTCTGTACAGAAATTCTAACCAGCTCTTCAAGGTTCCTCTTTATGTATTCCACAAAAAAAATTTTCCTGAAGTTAATACGAAGTCTGACTTTCCCTTTTTTCCAAACCCAAAAATGGAAAAGTGGATATATTGCTCTTCAATTAGTACCATTGTGGAATATGCAAAACAAAACTAGAAATAGCTTGATTAAACTTTAAAATCTTCGCTGATTTCCTTTTAAGCTTTCTTAGCATTTGAATCACTTTAAAAGAAATCAAACTTTTTAGTACACGATTTAAAAAATGTATATCACAAATGCCACCAATTCCTCATTTTTCTCAGCAGACAGAAGTTTCCTGAACACTAAACTTCTGATTCCATTTTTAGATTTCTTAAGCAATGATGACCCACTTTTAAAGATATTAAAATTTACTTTAACACTCTCAGAAACATATGTCTTGTCATTCTAAATTGGGCCTTTTTTCCTCCTGTCTCCCAAAAATGAAAAAAAAAAATAGTCGATGAAATTGAACTACTCCTTTTTTCTGTGAATGAGTAGTGAAGTGCAGTTTGGAACAGGCGTGAACATTAGTGATCATCTGAAGTCAAGGACTGGTGGGTCAGAGAAGCCTAATCAGAGCTGCAAAAATCACTTACTTCAGAAAATAATGACGTTCTTATGCCCTTCCATATCTAAATAGTGTGTGACTTAGCATACCATATCTGTTCAAATGACAGGCAGCTTTCTGTCCCTTAAGGGCAAACATAGCTCCTCAGTTCTCAGGGATGGCTCTCAGAAGTTTGCTGTTTGATAAGCAAGGCCTCTGGAGTCCAAGTGCACAGAATGCACTCCTGCCTGGGGCTTGGGCCAGCTTCCCCACTGCCTCAGGAAATGACCAGCCACCCCTCAATGTGGCTTAAGGGAGGCTAACAAGTCTAATAAGTGCTTTAGCCGATGCAGTTCTTTGGTGTCATCACTGGCCTTAAGTTGTGAGAAGACAGGCTTTGAAATCCTGGCCTAGTGACAGGAAATCAAAGGGTCACCTTCTCCCCTCTAGTCAGTTCACAGGAAAAGAACCAAAAAATGGCCACTTCACAGAATCCCTTGTATAGATAGTGCTTACATCTTTTTTTATTTTCTCTCTCACTAGATACGTTAAAAAGCTTTTGGAAATTGCATTTAATCTATTCCAAAGGTCACAGCAACAAAGGTTTCTGCTCCATTGCTGTATTCATACTTGGTCAGGCTTTACTATTTCAATCACTGTGGGTTTTTTTTTTTTTTTTTTGGTTTTCTTTTTTTTGCATTCAACTATACAGCAGCCAATGAAAAATACTGGTGTTCAAGGCTGCAGATGAATCAGGACAGACTGGTTCTCTGTGTGTATTAGTTTGTATAGAAATAGAGCTCCCATACTTCCTGAACTGAAACATCAGTTCTGCTATCTGACAATATGAATGACCTCATTGGAACAATGGGGGAGGATATTTGAAATCAAGAATGTTACGGACAATCTGGGTCATGTGATTTCTGTACATGCAAGGGCTTGACTTTCATTCAAATTTCACAAAGCTAAATGACTACTTGCATGGGTTTAGGTTCAAAGCCCAGATAGAGTTTTACTGCAAGTTACTGCTTTCTTCCCTTTGCAGTCTCTGTGTGATGTTAAGTAAGAGTATACAACAAAAGGCAGCTTTCAAAGGTGCCCCATTTCTTGAGCCAACCATTAATAATGGGAAAACACAATGCCCTTCTTTTTTTTTTGCTAATTAAATATAATGATGAGGTTAATGAAAAACACATTCCAAGTTCCCCTAAGTAATGATCTTACCTCTATCTCTTCTCACCAGGGATGGTTTGACATGCACATAGCTTAGGGTACTCAGTGATATGAATTTAGTTAACCTGCTGGGTTTTCTTCCTGAGGAAACTATGCACATAGTGTTATACATTTCAAATACAGGTCAGGTTTTTCAAAACCCCAATGTTATTACAGGGTGAGAAACACAAATTGAGAGATAAAGTTATCGAATATCCTTAGTCCATCAGACTGATGAGAAAGCTAGAACACACTGGGGTTATGTAGTTGATTGATGGTGATTATTGGATTAGAACAATCAGATCTGCCTTGCTTTTGCTCTATGACAATAATAATAATGTGTGCTAAGTGCTTTTCCTTAATATTACGATCAATTCCCACAGTAATCCTATGACCTAGGTTATAATGTTATCCCCAAATTTTAGGCAATGAAGCTGGAGATCAGAGAAGTTAAGCAACTTCTTCATGGTCACACAGCTAGTCCTGGGTAGAAAAGGATTTGAAGTTGAGCAGCTTGCACAAATTCTCTGAGCTTCTCTGGTCTTTAGGCAACCATTTTTTAACAACCCATGTCAGGACTGCAAATAATTACAGCTTCTCCAGAAAGGTTTTGTCATAGTCTTAATTCACTCTATGGTAAACATTAGGCTGTGCTTATCATTTTATATATATATACATATATATATGTGTATATATGTATATATGTATATATATATATATATATATATAAAATCCACTATATATATATATATATATATATACCATGTTTCCCCCAAAATAAGACCTAGCCGGACCATCATCTCTAATGTGTCTTTTAGAGCAAAAATTAATATAAGACCAAGTATTATATTATTATACTATATTATAATATTATACTATACTATATTATTATATTATATTATATTATCATATTATAAAGACCCGGTCTTATATTAAAATAAGACTAGGTCTCATATTAATTTTTGCTCCAAAAGGCACATTAGAGCTGATGGTCCAGCTTGGTTTTAATTTCGGGGAATCACGGTAGAAGGAGCTCAATAAATGTTAGCAGAATACGTTTAATTTTGTCATTTTGTTTTAAGACTTAAATTCCAATTGTATATTCAGAAAAAAAAAAAAGGCAGACAGATACAAAGGGTGTGCATGTGTTAGGTGAAGTGAGGTCCATTAATTTTGCTATGGACCTGAGGGCAGAGAACATGTTGCCACATGCTGGTCTCAGAGAATGGGCAGGGCAGGGAATTCCCCTGAATGGAGCCGGGCAGAGTGGCTTCAGAGCCCCACCTGGTCGAGGGAAAGGTCCAAGTGCCGTCACTTAGTGCTCCCCTTCCACAGCAGCAGGGGCGGTCCAGAGGGCACAATAACCATTGTTCTTAACTATAAGAAATTTCTCCGCCAAAACAATCATCTGAGAAAATTTAGAACCCAAACTACCTAACCGTGCTTGCCTTCAGTCAGAATTAGAGGTAAAAGTATGTTAATTAGTTAATTTATTTGTGGCCATCTTCTCCGGAAACAGCAAATACATTTTTATCTTCACAATCAGCTCTCTCCCAAAACCCACATGAGACCTTGAAATTCGTCAGGAGCTCTGATGTTTGTCAAGAAATATAAACCTCAGATTCTGTCCATTTATCTCTCTTTCTGGGTCTGAGGGCATGTTATCCTCTGGTCTATTAAGGGTAAGATGTGCCCTATGTCAGATGATATACCTAATCACTGAACGAGTTACAGTTGCTCATTAGCCTAACCAGAAGACAGCCTCCTTCTTTTAGAGATACGAAGTTAACCTTTTGGTCATTTTCTTCAACCAGAGCTCCGATAAAGTTCTTGTTCCAAGGGAATTTTAAAAAGTTGGTGTTGATAGCCCTGTGAAGTGGAGTTGAGGACATCACAAACTCAGGGTGAGGAGTTTTGGCATTTCAGTGACAAAGTTGTTTTCATCTGGCAAAGAGGTCCAGCAGGCTTGTCAATGGATTCTTTCACAGTGAGTTCTGGTGTGAGCTGTGCTGCTCAGCCCAATTACAGTGTGACTGTAACATTCTGTTTCCTAGTGGACACTAACTAAAGGTTCACTGCCCGTACTTTTTGAGCAGGAAATCATGACAATTCACATGGCATTTAAGAGGATAATGGTACAGAATTTTTTATATCAAGACTATCTAGTAAAATCCACAAAGTTCAGACACAAATATTTATATATTTTGATTATACATCTAACAACACTATTAATTATAATAACTAATGCTACTCTGTTGAAAGTGTACTGTATACTAAATAGAAACCTCTTTGATCCTTACAATAATACCAGGAAGTAAATGCTATTACTATCATTGACATTTGGCTGATGGGAAACTGAAATACAGAGTAGTTAAGAATCTTCACAACTTCACACAACTAATAAGTGGCCAAGGTAGGATTTGAACTCACAAAATTTAGACGAAAGGAATATACGCTCACCCATTATGCTGTATTGCTTGTCTTAACTAGAAGACCAGGTTATGCAAACAAAAGACCCTTAATAACAACGACAAATACTACTACAACTAGCGTTCATTTAGCACTATGCAGGGTACTTTTCTAACCTTTCTGTACACATTTTTGTGTTTAATGCCCTCAACAATCCTATGAGGTATGTGCTATTAGTATCTCCATTTTACAGAAATATGAGTAATATGAGAAATATGAGTAACTTGCTCTTGTCAATCAGCTCATAATGGTATGACTTGGATTCAAACACACCTAAGGTGAGGTATTCTGACCCAAGCCGCTTAATTTATGCTTGCTAATGCTGAAGCAATATTTTGAAAAATGGATCCCAATTACTGGATTCTTAAGGTCAATGAAAATAATTTTTCTTACATTGGTTATATGTATTCCAAAATGACTCCAAATAGTTTTCTTTTATAAATTAAGTATCCTTTAACATCAACCAAAATGGCTAAACATAAAAACTGCATAAATAGAATCAAATTAATTGTCCAAGAAAGACAAAGTGGGCCTTATCTCATGACCCCAAATGAAATTATAAAAGTATAACTTCTAAAAGATGGAAGAAATATAATGACCAATGTTCTATAAACCATGGGCACATTTTCAAACAAATGACAACAAAGATCAACATACAAATTCATGCTTAATAAACTTTCCTTTAAGTTTTTGAACATACTGATTGTTTCTACAGAGTCGTTTTTTACTTTCCTAGTCGGTTAGAGCCGAATATCAAATATATTGTCATTATTTTGTGATTTAAATTTATATTGAGGAGAACCTGTTTAAAACAGTTGTTGATCATATCCCTGATAGACACAAACACAGCAAATTACAGCTGTGTGTGTGTGTATGTGTGTGTGTATGGTGTGTGTGTGTGTGTGTGTGTATATATATGAGTGTCTTCATTTTCAAACATAATAAATATTGCTACTCAAGTAGTCCTATCTTTAAAAAAGAAAAGTCATGAACATTGATGCTGGCAAGCCTACTTGATAATCATCAAACAAAACATACCAATCATTTCTTTCATTAATCAGAGTATATGAATATTCCAGTTACACCAACTGCTAAATTAGGAGTTGATTATCGCTTTACAAGTGGAATTGTACTAGATCTTAGTTCTTTCAGATGTTAAGTTTCTCAGTATATCCCAAAGTAGGCAATTTGTAACAAATGATTATACCCACAGCTTTCTCAGCATAAATAACCAAACCAATATTATGATACTGTCCTCAGCATTTTTTTCCAACTATAATCTGAAGACATTCGAAAAAGATGTGATGAATGAAATATGCGTGTTCAGTTGTTAAAATTCACGGGTGACACCATTAGAGACTAAGCTAGGCATTAAGGAAATTGGTGTGGCATTTAGGTAACTCTAACGTGGATTATTAGAGTAAAATTAAAGGATGCCAGCACCTTTGGAAAGCACAATTTACCTGATTCAGCTGCTATTTATAACTGATGAGGAAATCGAAGTTCAGAGAAATTCACCAACCAGCCCTAGGTCACCCAGAGAGTAAATGGGAGAACCAGAACTAGAACTCATCTATATGGACTCAGTTTAAAGAATCTGCCAAGTTGATAGGATAGAAGACTGACTCTGAAGGTACCAGGAGTTAATCTCGTATTAATCAGTTCTTGGCTCATCAAGATTGGAACTAAGATTCAAGCCCTAACTACAGGCTTTTCCATACAGCTTGGTATATGTTGAGGCTATGAATTAAGCATGATACAGATGAAAAGTATGGAAATGAAATCATGAGAAAGACCTGGTACCTATAGATTCTCCCATTAGCAATATGACTTTAAGAAAGCTTTCAAATTTCTCTGGCCTTCGTATTCTTGTATTTCAGAGATTAAATTAAAATTAAATTTTATATGCAGTTAAACTGTTTTGACCAACTAAAACACATCTCTTTGCCTTTGGCTGAAATTATAGCAATATTCAGGGAGATAACCTTGGCAACCTCGTATTACTAAAAAGTTCTGAATGGAAGCTGCATATAAAAATAAGAAAATAAATTGTAGAGCAAGAACTACTGTAAGTATTCATTTCATTTTTTCCTATTAATGGTATGGTATGCTGTTTTTGTACAAGAAAATTTAAACCCAGAAAGGTAAGGAAGATGTTTGAAGTTCTATTGCTAAAAGGCATAGAGAAAATAATATTCAAAATGTGTTTTGCAGAATTCCAAAACCCCATTGAACTATCTTTCTGAAATCAACAAAGCAGGGGCATCTGGCAAGTAAAGGAACACAAAGAAACCACAGTATACAGTGACTCAGCGATATAAAACTCACGGTCATCCAATGTTATTTAGTGTGGGGTTAAACTCAATAGCCTTTGAGAATATCACTATATCGTAACAGGGCAGGATGGTTGTTTTTCAAAATGATGGCCTGGAATCATCAGTGCAGAGCAAATTCTGGTCTATACATTCTATTTAAGAAAGATCATAAAATTCAAAATCACATGTGTTAAATATAAGCTTATCAGGAAATTTCAATTATATAGAATGATTCACTTCCGGAAGGTTTCAGGTGGCAGAGTACTGTTATTAGTAGTTATTTCCATAAGAAATATCCTTGCTGTTACTTTGGAGATAAGCTAAATAGACTGCATTTTTTTGGGGGGGGGGGTGGTGACAAGGTTAAATTTGAGGCTTAATCAATGGTCCAGTCATCCAAAATGCTATATCCTGCTTTTTCTTCCTGTACCTATTCATAGAGTTTATGAGCTGTGTCAGATCTTCGAATGGATGGCTCAGTTGAGCAGTTTGTCAGAGAGAAGTGGGTGTTGTGGTTGTTTTTTTTGTCTTTAAGTTTAGTATAATAATAGTCATTATTTAGAGTTAAGGATCAAGGTCTATCCAAATTGCCTAAACAATTTTTATTTTGTCACCTCCCCCACCCAAGAATTTATTAGGGCATCTAAATGTATTTGCTATAGATTTTCATTAATACATTAAAAGAAAATGTGAAAATATCTTTCTAGAATGCTAACAAATTAGATCCCTGCAGTTAGTTCTCATACAACCCCTGCCAACTATAATAGAGGATAAATGACAGTGCTCCTAGAATTTCATCCTAATGGAAAATAGCACCTGTTTGGCCTCCTGTCTACAAACCCAGTGGTATGATTTCAAATGTATCCAGCTAATCAGGCCATCTTTGTGTTTAAATCCTTCATACTCCTTTCATTACTTCTGATAGGTTTTGAAAAAACAGCTGGAAATTTCTATCAATGAAAACAGATTTTGTTTTATTATTATTAAAAATTTTTTCATCTCTGCGTGCCAGTATGATATGCTGCAAATCATTTAAAAAATCTATACAAGCTGGTCATAATGACATTAAAATAAAAGCAGAACCTTTGCTTGCAGATATTAAAGTAAAATATTAAATATTAAGGTTGATTTACTGACAGGTTTAGCAGAAAGGAATTAAGCTGAAATAAGCTATGAAAGTGAAAGTAAATTGGATTATATTGTTTGTGGTCTGTGAGCTGACTGGGATAGAACTAATTTTACATCATGACTATAAAACAAAAATGAACTTTGATATTAATTGTCCTGAATTGTCAGTAAAGCAATGATGTGACTGCTTACAAAAATTAGTGCAAATAAAATTTACATCTCTCTGGATCAGTCCTTTACACAGAATCAGGAAAAATATTAACCTTAATCTAGTACCTTAAACATGTATCTGTCCCATGCTGTTTTGGAAATCAAAACAATTAATCAATTCAAGAGATAAACAAGTCCTTAGATAAAGTTTGAACTGCTGTAGAAATTCCCTCCTACGTTTTTAAAAAGGGAGAAGGCAGCTGATTGGAGATTCAGAGTAAACCAAAGAAAGGGAAAAGAACTAATGAGAATGAAGTGCCTAATATATACCAGGCACCGTTCAAGATACTTCAGATATAGTATCATGGCGTTCTCCCATTTCACTTTCACAAAATTGTTATCATCCCTATTCAAAACACTCTTGTTTTCAGCTTTTTCATCCATCTCATTCACTCTCATCTTGTTCCATTATTCTTCATTTATCTACTCATCTCCTGGCTTATCAGCCTCCTTTTGTTCCCTGGAAAGCTACCTAATTTTCCTTTCCTTGGGGGCTTTGTACATAATATTCCATCTACCTGTAACACTCCCATCCCCTAAACCATTATCTATAATCCTGCTCTTCAAAGGGTCAGTTCCTTTCATCTTTAAGTTCTTGCCTTGTTTTATTTTGGGGACAGAACAAAGATAGTCTGGGATGCTGTGGCTTAACAATATGGAATTTTATTTCTGTTTCATGTGAGAGCCCAAAGACAGATTGGTAATAGTGGGAAAAGATCATCAAGAGGATGTGACAGCCAGTTGACTCACAAGCTGAACCAGGCAATTGGAGATTCTTCATTTCTTCTCCTGTCCTTGGCATGTGCATTCTGCTCACCATTCCCACCCTGGGAGCCATTTTCAAGGACGGGGCCTTGAGAGAGCAAGGTGTTTAGACCATCTAGACAGTATATGTGACTGAACGAAGTTAAGGCCTCTACATAAACTTTTAAGATTTTGGTGGGCGGGTATGGAGATCTACTTGTCTTGCAGCTGCCCAAGACAAGCCTCCCTTTGTAAGTTCCCTTCCTTGTTAAAACTGCCACCTAGCAATTTAGAGTGGACTGCTTCTTTGGTCTCTCCTTGCCCTTCAGGTACAGGAGCCAGTGTGTGAACTCACAGTCATCCAAGTGTGGTAGGCAGCTCAGCCATTCTCCACATGACGTATTTTTAAGCCCAAGTCCCAGTATGTGCCTCCCCCAACAACTTGGCAGGGGAGAAAATGAATGAAGGGAGTGCATGTCCAATTGCACTGTTGCACTTAAAAATTGGTTAAGAGTGTAGAGCTTGTGTTAAGTATTCTTATAATTATTATTATTAATAATAATAAGGCTATTATTATTAATAACAAAAATATAATTAATAATTATTATTAATTAATAATAAGACTAGAGTGAGAATAATAAAATAATACTGAAATATGCAGAAATTGGGCAAATACTTCTACTCACATGTCATTGACGAAAATTTAGTCACTTGCCTACTCTTAGGTGCCAAGAAGGCTGAGAAGTAGAATATTAGCTGGGGAACCATGATCCTAGTTAAGACCTAGTTAAAATGGAAAAGAAGGAGACCAATTATTGGGGGAATAATTTATAACGTAGCATGCGGTTTGATTTAGATATCATCTTTGTAGAAAATTCTTCTTTGATCATTCCATCTAAATAAGTCTGTTATATTATTTATATTTTTTGTTTATCATGAATATTGATGGTTTTCTTTATAGCAATTATAATGTTTTAACTTTATATTTATGAGGGTATTTCAAAAATTATATTTTTTGAAATCTTAAATGTCTTGTGTCCCGACCGGCAGGACAATGCAACGTGGGACGAGGGGAAGAAACCTGTTGAGGGTGAGAAAAAAAGGGGAGACAGGAGACGCGAAGAATGGAGGCAAGACAGGGATCTGATCAAGCCTCAAAATTTTATTAAGATGGCGGGTTATATATATAGCTATGTCAGATGGGGGTGGGATATGCTATGTCATAGGGTGGCGAGGTATTTGTCGCGGGCTGATAGGCTAGGACAGGGCGATGCCATATGAGGTACAAGGAAATGGGCAGGCTCTGGGTTTGGCGCGCGCGGGCTCTGGGTTTGGCGCGCGCGGGCTTTGGGTTTTGTGACCAGGAAGTTCTGCCTAGGCAAGGCCTGGGGATTTCTATGGCTTCCGACATCTCCTCCCTTTTTGTTTGTTTTAAGGAGGTGGGCCTTGACCGAGTGAGGGAACAGAGGCCTGGTTCCTCCAACGAGCAGAGCTCGTTATTGGATGGTTTTGGGTATCTTTTGTGGAGGAGAGGTAGAGATTTTTTGATACCAACCTCTATGCAAACCAGGTATGTTCTCAGGAAAGTTAAAGGGAGCCGACCGTTGTGAGTCGAGCCCTTTCCTTGCAAATGCTTTGCTTTGCACTCACCTCGGTGCCCATACCCCTCCCCAACTCGTGGGGGGAGTAGACATACCCTTAGTATTATGTCGTCCCCGTGGGGAGGAAGCCAAGATAGCCTTCTTCGAGGCCGTCCCCTGTTGCTAGCCGCTGATAATGGATTTGGATTGGTTTGGCCAAAACAGCATCGATTTGGTTTTTAATGAGGTCAGTAATGCGCCTAAAAGCCCATGGCCCGAAGGCTATTAAGAGAAGGATGCATAGGAGGGGGCCAAGGGTGGGGAGCAGGTAGGGGAGAAGTCCGTTGAGACCCGTCCAGAGTGGGTTTTCGAAGAGTTCTTTGCGTCTTTTTACTAGGTCCTCTTGTAGTTTTTTGATCTTGTCTCGGACGATCCCAGACTTGTTAGCATAGAAGCAGCAGCGTTCCTGTAAAGCTAAGCAGATACCTCCCTGTTCTGCAGTGAGAAGATCTAGGCCTCGACGGTTTTGTAAGACTACTTCAGCTAAAGAGTCAATCTGATCTTGGAGATCATTGATGGTCCCAGAAAGTGTTTGGACATCATCTATCAGCTGGCGTGATAGTTTATTGTAGGACTGGACTGCAACACCTACTCCCGCGGTACCCGAGGCTATTCCAGCAGTAATTCCTAGCCCTACGAGTAAGGGAATGGCTGTAATAGCACGCTTGTGGCGCCCGGTGGCAAATTCTAGGCTGGGGAGAGGGACAGGTGTGTCTCCTGGGATAATAGAGATATCAGGGAGGAGACTAGCTGAGACACAAAGTCCGGTCCAGTTGGTGGGTAACGTGGTGTAAGCGAGGCTGTTCCCACATATGAAAACTTGTCCAGGGCTAGAACACAAGGTTCTGTTAACTTGAATGATGTCAGAACAGTTAGTAAAAGTGACAAACCCTAGATCTACATCAAAAGTGTTGTTTTGAAATCGTCCCTGATAGCAGGGGGAGGTATTAAATCCTACAGGTTGAACTCTAAGAGGAAGGGAGAGACGGGAACAGTTAGAGATTTGTGTGTTTACTGTGATATTGGAGGGGATTGCAGTAGGTATGGGAGTTCCCATAGTCATGCAAAGCCAGCAGTCCTGGGCAAGAGAAGGGTTGGAATGATTTAAGGCCCAGAAGGTGGATTCGAGAATGTTGTTGGTTTGTGTGTCTAAATCCATATCCCGGGATTTTGGGAGAGCCAAGGGGTGGTAAGTTAAAGGGGGGAATAGGTGGTGGAGTATTTTTTGAATGTGCTCAGTAACAAGAGTCTCTTTTAATATGTCATTTGGCCCTCCGCCATCTGAAATGTGGACAGGCATTTTAGTTGGCCAACAGACTTTATTTCCAATTGTACCACTGCAGCCCGCCTGACTATATTTGTTATTGTCAGAGAGGGAGGTGGAGTCCCAATCGCCTCCGAATGTGGCGGACCTACGTCTCAATAACATGGCTGTGAGATAAGTTTGGTTGTCTGAGCCAGTACAAATTTGGGTGGTTGTGTAGCAGGAAGAATGCATTTGATCAAAATAGCTGCATTCGCTGGGGCAGGGCGGTGGTAGTCCTGCAATGGGGGGAATAATGCGGGGCTTATTGGTACAGGTCCATTGTGAGGGAACCGACACTTGAGCTGGGAGGATCTGAGGACTTGGTTGTTGGGGAACAAACCTGACAGCCCCTAGGTTGTGTCCCGATGGAGGGGCCAGGGGCTGGCCCCGACTGGGGTTTCCCGGTTTCCTGGAAAGGGGGATACCTTCAATATCTGTTTTAGAATAACAATCAGAGGCCCAATGTTTGCCCCGTCGACATCTTGGGCACACGGTGGAAGGCATTGGTCTGGAGGGTGTCGGTGGGGGCTGTGATGAATTTTGGGGTTGTGGACCTCTATTTTTTATTGGGCAATCTCGACTAAAGTGTCCAGGTTGTTTACAGGAGAAACATAATCTAGATTGTTGATTAGGAGGCTTGTTTGAGGCAAAGTCTCGGAGGGCGGCTCCGATAGCGAGTCCCAAGGTATGGGAGGCTCCAACCCCTGAGCATAGTTTAATGTAGTCAGCAAGGTTGCCTCCACGGTGGGGGCGAATGGTTGCCTGGCAAGTGGGGTTAGCATTTTCATAGGCTAAATGTTTAACAAAGGCGCTGTCGTTCTCGCCTTCTCCGACCAACCGTTCGGCGGCGTCGGTGAGTCTGCTGATAAACTCACAATATGGCTCCTCGGGGCCCTGACGAATCTTTGCCAGGGAGGTGGTAGCGGAGCCTCTTGGAGGTAGGCGGCGCCACGCCTTGAGACCAGCGTTCTGAATTTGAGCTAACAGCCCCGGGGGAAAAGTTGCCTGGATTTCATTGGTATGATAGGGTTTTTCTCCTAGTAATTTATCCCGAGTCCATGATCTTGTTGTTCTATTTTCACTATTGCGCTGTGCTATCTCTCGGCAGTTTTCTTTAAACTCTGTGTGCCAGAGGACGTGGTCCCCCCCAGAAAGGGTGGCACGAGCTAATTTAAACCAATCATTGGGTGTGAGCCAACGGTCACTGAGACCTTCAAGAATTGCCAAGGTGTAGGGCGCTGTCGGGCCATAAGAGCTTACTGCACCTTTTAAATCTTTAATATGTTTGATGCCTAGCCGGTGATATTTTTGGCCAGTGGGATCATTGGAGTTGGGAGTGTTATCTTCTGGGTCTTCTGTGTCAGAGGCCTCATCGGCCGAGGGGGGATTATGAGAGTCGGGGGGTTCATTGTCAGTCTCTTCCATTGTATCCTCTTGAGAGGGTGGGCCACGGTTTTGGCTGCGGGTAACTGGAAAGGTCATTAGGGTCTTTTTATTAAGTATTGGGCCTTTTTGAGGTTTTTCAGGGTTTTGGTTAGGCATTAAGGTTTTAAGTTCTTTTTCAAGGGCATGCAGCTCCTTTAGGAGTTGCATATGTTCGCGTTTTTGTTGGAGTGTCTCTCTAAGAGAAGAAATTTCTTGGGTTAAAGATATTTTTGCCTGCCTAATGGGATCGGTTAAGGATGGGGTGTTTTGAACTAGGATGTCTTGAGGGAATAGGGGTGGGTTTGGGTTTAAGACTGGGTCATAGAATGTTGGGAGTTCCTGAGGGGGGACATAAGGGGGAGGGGTATGTATTTTTTGTGAAGGGGCGCGCAAGGTTGGCGCGGCAAGGCCCCAGGGATCTTCTTTTTTATTATAGCGGGCAGCTTGTTCCTCTAAATCTATCTGGTCTCTTGGGGAGAGCTGGTCCTGATTATTAAAGGCCAAAAGGGAAGGGTAGATTTTAGGGGGGTCTTTTAATGGGTGATTCTCTAAGGCAGAGGCTTCCTGATTATCAGCTTGTTTTTTAGGTTCCTCTGGCATGTCTATTGAAACAGATTGGCAGACAGAAGGGGGGCGGGAACTCTCTTTTAGGACTGTTTCCCCTGTCTGTAAGATCTCTCTAACATCTGGGTCTGAGGAATGTATTTTTAGGATATCATTAATCAGATTCCAATATGAGAATGCCGATACAGGGACCTTGTTGGGTCCAAAAACCCGATAGTAATCATTAAAACAGTCTCCAACTCTCTTCCAATATTTTTGATCAATCGTTCCTTCTTGGGGGAACCAGGGGCAGATATCAGAGACAAAACTGAAAAACTCACGTAAATCTTTTTTTCTAGCCTTAACTCTCCGCATCTTGAGAGATTCCTTAATACCCTTAAGGAAGAGTTCATGTGAACTCAACTCCTGTCCCATGTCAATCACCTACTCACCAATCTCTCGTCCTTCGCTGGGCGGCTACTCCAACGTCGGGCAAACTTGGAGTCTTTTCTTACGGGTGAATACCTCGTGAACTCCAAACGAGCCTTTTTACTGCCGAGGGGGCTGTCGAGTCTTGTCCCTTACGGGCTCGAAACAAGCCACACTCGCGCCGGGGAGGCCCTCGAGTCTTGTCCCACGAGTGAAAACTGCGTGGGCTCGAAAGAAGCCAGCCCGTGGAGGCTCAGGGAGGGGGGGGGGGCCGCGGCGGTTTCCAGAGTAGGTGTCCTCATAGAATCTTCGTACCTCGGGCCCCACGTTGGGCGCCAAAATGTCCCGACCGGCAGGACAATGCAACGTGGGACGAGGGGAAGAAACCTGTTGAGGGTGAGAAAAAAAGGGGAGACAGGAGACGCGAAGAATGGAGGCAAGACAGGGATCTGATCAAGCCTCAAAATTTTATTAAGATGGCGGGTTATATATATAGCTATGTCAGATGGGGGTGGGATATGCTATGTCATAGGGTGGCGAGGTATTTGTCGCGGGCTGATAGGCTAGGACAGGGCGATGCCATATGAGGTACAAGGAAATGGGCAGGCTCTGGGTTTGGCGCGCGCGGGCTCTGGGTTTGGCGCGCGCGGGCTTTGGGTTTTGTGACCAGGAAGTTCTGCCTAGGCAAGGCCTGGGGATTTCTATGGCTTCCGACAGTCTTGAAAGTAGCACTGTTTTATTTTTCATTATATTTTTCATTCCTGTATGCCTGGCACATTTGGCACATGAAAATCAAACTTGAAATTATAAAGATTGTTGAATGAATGAATGAATGAATGAATGAATGAATGAATGAATGGAAACCCAAACAAATCTCCAGATAGGTAACATCTCAAGTCAGATGGATTTATTGACTGAAAATTTGAGTAATTCATAGGGGAGGCGACAAAATTAACTTCTAAAGGACTGGGCAATATCCCTAGTGCAGTAATATCTAAAGTGTTGGCCAACTATATGCTAGTGGGTTACAAAATCTATTTATTGAATCATTTAACCAGCATTAAAAAAATAAAAGAAATAAAGTAGAAACAAATAGAGTAGAAGAGAACAGGTAGAAAAAAATAAGCAGAGAACATTGTGGATGGTTAGGGTGGGTATTGTTTCATTAAACTTCAGTTTCAGTTATATGAATATTGAATGTATGTGCTTTCTTGGTCACAAGGTAAAATGTAATTATTATTGTTAATAATGTAAAAAGACAAAAGTTTGAATGCCATCCTAGTGCACTTAGAAGAATAGGCTCAAAGGCAAGGTAGATAAGGGAGGAAAACACCCGATCCTTACGGAGCTTAATGTGACCTGCCTCACAAGCAGGTCATCAACAGAATGACATCAAATGGTGACTCATCTCTTCACCAATTCCATGATTTTCAATTGCTTCTTTTCCAGCAGTGCACTATCAAAGTATGTTTCAAAGAAGAGAGGAGTGTGTGTTTCAAAGCATTGTTTTATCTTCTCATAGTGGGCTATTATCTTCAAGTATGAAAACTTCAAAAATTACTTTGAATTATAGTTCAACTTGCGAACATCTTTTATTTTTGAAATTCAGATATACCTGGGAAACTTATGTACTTGCTCTGGTGTTTGGTCCTGGTTCATTGATCAGTGGTTTTTTCTAATGTGTCTGCCTGTGAGGAGCCCATGTTTTATTTAGAACAAAGTTTAGTTGTCTCCTTTGAGCTCTTTGTATGAATGTGATTTTGCTCATTTTGATTTCCTATATTGCCAGTAGAATTTTTCCTTTCTCACTTCTTTTCCTCTTAGAGGAATCTGAAATGAAAGCAGTATTCCTCTATTAACCTTATTAAGATTTTATAGTGTTTTTATTCCCCTTCTAAACTCAATACAGTGTTTTTCTTCTGGCTCCATCAATTTTCATATGAGGTTTACCAATTCCCAAGCACTTCATAGAAATCGATTCCATGGATGATATCAGAGCCAGAAGTAAGAGGGATAGTTCTCTGAGCACATAGCTTGTTCAGAACCTAATCTGCTTTGCATATACACAGATCTTTAAAATCAGCCATGAATCGTGTCTATTATATGCAGAAAATGCAAGAAAAAAAGTGAAATGGCTGAAAACAAAAAATTCTTTAAAAATCAGTTTCGTTTGCTCTTCTACCGAACAAGAATGATCCTCTGTAATAAATGACCTATCAGATTCCTGAAATATCTATCCAGTCTCCTTTAAATGGACTTATCTCTCCCATTCACTCACCTGCACCAGATGGTTAAAAAATCCATTCCCCCACAGGCAGGCTATCATTGGAATTCAGTCAGATCTCTACCAATTTATATACGCTTCCTTGCTTTCAGATTTACTGCATCTTCAGCCTTCTTTCCTTCTCAGTTTTGCTGAGACCCTCATCCAATATTAGCAACTAGTGTTTATTTAGTGCTTACTATGTTTCAGGCATTATGTTAAACCCTTTACTTCCATAATCACAACAACCCAGTGAGATAATTACTTGAATTAATTATCTATTACTGCATGACAAATAGCCCTAAGACTTATGGCTTGAGAAACAAAAATCCTTTATTATCTCTCATGGTTTCTGTGGTTCAGGAATTTAGAAATCTCTTAGCTAAGAAATTCTGGTTTAGATTCTCACATGTAGTTGCAGTCAGTCTCTGTTTCAGGCTGGAGTCATCTCGAAGGCTTTTTCATACTCACATATCTAGTGCCCAGACTTATCAGCTGAGGCTACTCAGGCATATTCTCTCTGTCTTTACATCTCTTCACAGAATCTCTCCAACCTGATCTCTCCAATCAGATTGTTAGACTTCAAGGCACATATGGAGAGAGAGAGAGAGAGAGAGAGAGAGAGAGAGAGAGAGAGAGAGAGAGAGGCCAGGCGAAAGCTGTTTTACCTTTTTAACTTAGTCTTAGAGGTCATGCCGTGTCACTTTAGCTGTATTCAATATTTTTTAGAAACAAGGCTCTAAGACCAGACCACATTCAGAAGGAAGAGGAATGTCATTTTATGGAAGGAATGTCAAAGGATTTACAGACACCTCTTAAATCCACCATGGTCTGCCCTCTGGCCTCAAACTATTTGCATTCTTCCCACATCAAACTATACTCATTCCCTCCCAAGATCCCTCAGAAGTCTCATCTATTATGGTGGCAGGCTCGACTTTTAGGTCTCGGCTTTGGGGTCATCCAAGTCAGACCCTTAAGTATTGCTCTTTGAGTAGAGCTCCTCTCCATCTGAAGAGCTGTGACCTCAAGACACAAGTTGTCTTTCCTGCACACACTCAACATATTGATGGAGCAGGCATAGTAGAACTGCTATAGACCTTCCTGTTTGAAAAGAGGAGAAATGGAGGGCACTGGGGCCGGGGTGGGTGTGGGGTGGTGGTTTCCCCTGGTCTAAAATCCTGTTCATCTCATGTTGTTAGTTCCTTAATTAGAACTCAGTCCTGGTACCTGGGAGTGATTGCCCACAACTTTTGCTTCTGTACTCTTGGATACACTTTTTCTTTTCCATAAGAAATGGCTGGTGTTAGCAGCTATTCCTGCCTGCTTCCTGCTCATACTGATTTTGGGATCCATAGTTCTCTTCATTTTTTACTGTGTCTGTCCCATTTATGTCAAATTGGCAGTGTTTCCATTGACTCCATTATTTAAAAAAACTTTATGGGCCTCTTATGAATCCTGTTGGAGTCACTCCATTGATCAAAAAGCCACACTCACAAATGTGATTGACATAAGCCTGGCCCACTTTGGACTTCCTATAAGATATAGGGGAATATACTTAATATTATTAGAAACCCTACTGTTTAATGCAGAGGCTCTACAAGGCATGTTCTTCACTTCATTAGAGGGGCTTTATATTTTTTCTATTTGAGGCACCCATCATAATTTTTTCTGAAGTTCTAAAGTCACAGACTTGGTTGCATCTTTAGATCATATTTTCCTGCAACACCCTGGAATTTATTTTTTTCCAGCAAGCCATTCTTAATTTTAGTGTCATTTACCATCTGAGAGACTGAGACTAAAAAAAAACCCAAAAAAAACCCATTTCCCCGAAAATAAGACCCAACAGGAAAAATAAGCCCTAGTATGATTTTTTCAGGATGACATCCCCTGAACATAAGCCCTAATGCGTCTCTTGGAGCACGACTTAATATAAGACCTGGTCTTAGTTTTTGGGAGACATGATATTAGTTATTTCATTACTTATCTCTGTCCTCTCACATTTTACTATAGGCTGCGCACACACACAGACACACAAACACACAAATCAGGTGGCACCTTCAAATACTCTACTTGGGATTCCCCTTATCTGATCACCTACTTTGTAGGTAAATTTTTCTATTTTTCACTTTACTATAGGTGGCGATGCTGCTAAATTTCCTGTCACTACAAAACAACTGTCAGTTTTCCTCTGCTTTTAATTACATTTTCCATAATTTATTTTAAACACTCATTAACATCTTCTAAGTATACCAAGCTTTGGCTAACAGTTTCCCCAAGTTATTCCAGTTAACACACTTTTCTTCTACTCAATTTCAGCCTGAAAGCTGGGGCTGGCGTCATCTGAAAGCTTACTCACTCACATGTCTGGCACCTGGGCAGAGAGGACTCAAATAGCTGGGGCTGGGACAGCTGGGAGTCTTCAGATGTTTCTCTTTAATTATCCCTATGTGGTCTCTTTAGCTGCTTTCTTCAGCATGGCAGATTCAGTATATATAGACTTTTTTACATGACAGCTCAGTACTTCATAGGCACAAGTTTGAAGCGAGCTGAGAACCAAGAAGTTGTATCATGGCGTCATCATTTATAACCAGCCTGACAATCACACAAGGTCACTTTTGCCATGTTCCACTCAATAGAAGCACGGTTGACCCATAGTCAAGGTGAGAGGGATTAGATTTAATTTTTTTGAGGGAGGAATGTCACGTAAATTGCAGACATGTTTTAAAACTACCACAGTACTATTTATTACCCACATTTTTCATAGATGAGGAAAACTGAGGAAAAGAGAGAGGACTAAGAAAACTTGTCCAATGTTATACAACCTGCAAAGGTCAGAGCCAATTCTAACTCATGCTCTGCCATGCTCCCATGATTCTCATGGCCACTTTGATTGTGGGCCCATTGGGGATCCTATTCCAGGCTCTTTGATCATGATCACTGCCTCCAAAATGACTTCAGATGTTTTCCTTGGTCTGAGACTGCAATAATGAGTAACCCACACCATGTACCCTTGCTAAGTTCCTGTGTGACCATCATAATTTATTACACTTGACCTTGCCCATCAGGGAAGTGTGGGTTAGAAATTAGATACATCATTTCACCTAATACATTTGTTAAGTGTCAATTCTGTGCTAAGTATTTTTGCAATCATGAGGCACTTCCTAACACATAAAAAATAGTATCTGATTTCAAGGGGCAAATGAAGGAGGCAAATTATATTAAGCAAATTACAAAATAGAGTGGTTAAATATAATACTAGACATACGCGCAATGTACAAAGGAAACTAAACCAAATAAATCTACATTGAGTTTATAAAAGGCTTACCAGAAAAGGAAATATCTAGACTGGGATTTAATGTATAAAAAGGTATTGCGCAGGCAGTCCAGAGTGGGGAAGGGTATTGCAGGAACAGTATGTGCAAAAGAACATATGGTATGTTGATGTAATGGTATGTTGCCAGCATGGTATGTTGGTATAATGTTCTTTCACTCAGAACTTAGACAGGCCCTAATGTCCCATACGTCTTTAATAAAATATTTGTTAATTGAATAAATGCTAAGGGTGGAAGTGTCCAGTGTGAGTGCTGGAAAAATAGAGACTGGGTTAACTGCAGTGACCTCTAAAATTAAATTATTCCTTCCACCTTGCTTATTTCTAGAACTGTCAGAGATTGGGGCAGAGTTTAAATGTTAAATTGGGGGCTTCCTTTCTAAGTATTTTTCTCTTCTAGGTCCTCTCACTTTCTGGTGGACTTGGGTTGCCTAGACTCCCCCTCCGACAGCTCCCCACCTCCCAGTTCCTCTGGTTAGAAAGATGGCAAGCTTTCCATTAGACTTTTAGCTACCTCCAAGGAAAAGCCACCAAAAGGGTTCTCACTTCATGCGAATCTTTTTTTTCCAATTTTTGGTCCTCTCCAAATCTGCCTAACTTTATTCAGTCCCTAAAGGCTTTAGGTCACTGGGTTTTGTATTTTGTCCTGAATTTATAGCTATTATTTTCAGGGAGGTCAGTTTGTTAGGCACTCTTTTCTCCACAGTGGAAGGGAAGTAAAACTTGCACTGGTTTTTAAATACTGATATTGAATCTAATTGCCTTTCTAAATTCTCTTTGTGATCCCAAATAATTTATTTCTAAATTTGGGGTTTTTTTGTTTTTTTACTTTGGAAAAAAATAGAAACCAGAAGCTTATTGATAGAGTTCAAATGGTAGGAATGTTTTAACTTACTATACATAACTGATCAGAAGTACACAGACAACAGTTCAGTGGTTACCAAAGGGTAAGGGGGGAGGGGGTAGTAGAAGAGGGTAAAAGTGTCAAACGTATGGTGATGGAAGGAGGACTGAGTCTGGGTGGTGAACACACAATGTGATATATAGATGATGTATTATAGAATTGTACACTTGAAACCTATATAATTTTACTAACCAATGTCACACCAATAAATTTAATAAATAACAGAAAATGAAAATTAAGTCTTGAAGCTACCTTAAAAATAAAATAACACATGGTTAATCGTTAAAAAATGATAATATATGATGTCAGATGGGTAGTAGTTTGGGGGAAGGGGATTACCACTTTGTGAGGGGTATAAATGTCTAACTAGTACATTGTTTTGTACACCTGAAACTAATAATAATTAAAAAACAAAAACACAACATCTGTGAAGTTCAATAAAGCAGAGTGCACTAAACCAAGGAATGCCTGTAAAAAAATAATAATAATAATTTTGTATTGGCTTATATAATTTTGCGAAAATAATTTTGCTTTGGCTTATATGATTTTGCCAAAGGAACATTATTACTTTTTCAAGATCAAGATTGTTTTCTTGATCAATATAACATAGTTTAGCTAATGATATCCAAGATACTCACTCTTCTACATGGATCTTAGGAGAATTAAGTCAATGAAAGATAATCCTGTTTACTTCTTATTTAGCAATCGTGGGAGAAAAACACCAGTGAGATAATGGTACACATACGTGTGTTTGCATTTTTCAATGGTCAATAGTAAGTCCTGGTCACTGAGGAGACTTATGTTTTGGTATTATTTTCACTCCATTTGGATAATTCTCTGAGACGTAACACTACTTCTTTACTTTCCTTTGCTCTGTAATAAAGAATGCCCTCACCAGATGGCCCCAGATTAAAAAGAACATTTATTAACATATGCTTTTTAAATATACTGATCGTGAGGGAAAACACTGACAGATCCATAGATCAGAGTCCAGGGGTCAACAAGTGTCAAGGCTGATGTTCCCTCAAACCCCTCTACCCTCTCCCTTAGCTAGGATTACCACATATTCAGTATTAGGCAAGTTTGGATGCTTAATGACAAAAGTGGCCTGGCTATTATAGGAAGAGTAGTGAAAAAGGATTATTCTATACCTAAGGCCAGATAATTAATGTCTTCATCATGTACGTAAGATTTAAATCATGCAGGGAAAGTCAACCTGCACTGGTTATGGTACCAAAAACAATCCTAAGGGTTTTGTCACTTTGGCAATGATTGCCAAATGAAGATGTTTACCACGGACATATCAAGGTTGGATTTTTATGGCACTGGAGTAGAAATCTTCTTGCCTTACCTAGGCGCTTACCTTCAAGACTTCAAGACAAAAGATTTTTGTTTGTTTGTTTTTTAATCCATTCAGGAGCCTTTAACATCTATGCTTTGGAAAAATTGTCATCTGACGTTTGAAGGCAACATATGCCCCAAGTCATTTATTAAGACACGAGAGCAAGAAATTTTAATTCAGAGGAGGAGATTCCTTTGACATTACAATTTTCACCTTCAATCCACACCCAAACACAACCCTGCCGGCACCCTGATCTCAGACTGCCAGCTTCCAGGACTGTGAGAAAATAAATTTCTGTTCTTTAAGCCAATATCAACAACAACAACAATAAAAAGATTTTTATCTTTCACTAGAATGTGAATTCTATGTAGGACAGGGCATTTTCTATTTGTTCACTGTTGTATTTCCAGTATCTAGAGCAAATACTTGTATAAATTTGGATGAATCTGCCCCATCATTCATAGTTGGGCAAATTTTTGAGTTAGATACTAGGCCAAACTCATACAATGGAGTCATGTAGTTCCTCATATTGGATTTCAAAACAGTCCCAGTGACTTTGAGTAGATGTGACACAAAAGGGCATCTCAATACAGCAGGCAGGAGAATGGGTCAGAAACAAGTATAAGAGGCCTGAAGAAAGATCTGATGATGGAAGGAAAATGGAGTAAATTAATTTTTATTGTTCTCACTTTTTGGACTAGTTCAATCAAAAACTTCACTGCAGTGAACACATGGCCTCTGACTTTAACTTATTATAAAAATTGAAAAAAAAAATCAAATCTTCCCCCCCTCCCTGAAAATCAGTCCAAATCTTTAAACAAGAGCTCATAAAATAGAAGTTGAAATCATAGGGGGAAAAGGAACAGAATTTACAATCAGAGAAAAAGTGTGCTGGGTTAGAAGAGAATGAATATTTTGTTTTCACAATTTCTCTCTTAATATTTAAAAGTGATATATAGTATACATGTAGTATAAGAATGATTAACAATTTAAAGTTCCAAATTAGACAGACCCATGCAGAATTGATTGTACAGGTTCTGTTATGCTCCTGGGCCACTCTTATTTTTGTTGGGGGGCCGAGGGTGATGCTGACAAGCCCTGTTTTCAGTGAATTCAGCGAGCCACAGCAGGAACTGGAGTCTTTTTACTCCTGTTTCTTGCACAATTACCAACTCAGCCAACCACAGTCAGCTGCTTTTATATGACATGCCAGGAATCACCTCGTTTCTTCAGTGAAAACAACAACAAAACACACAAGGTGAGCAGTAAGGAAGGGGCTCAAGACAAGGGCTATGATAAGCAGTTTTGGATGTTAGTGTCACACTGTTAATCAACTTTCTCATTGGGTCCGCAGAAGAACATTCCCTTTGATGCCTACCTATAAGTTTTAACAAATTACACTTGCTGGGTTCAGTTGCTTTTACTGCAGTAGCACAATGTAAATGCAGAGGGGTTTTAAGTGCTTACTCTTTAAATTAATGTTCTCTGTTTTGATATGTGGAGCATATCAAAAAAATCCAGTTGCCTAGTACTCCTAACAGCTCAGCCTCTGACTTGATCACAGAAATGTGGTGCGTGAAAGTGGGGTTGTTTTCCCAGAGTTACAAGGGATCGTGGAATCTCTATCTTCAGCCAAGTCTAAAGTCCTTTGCTTGTTTTTCAAGACCTCTTGGCATCTTACTCCTCTTCACATCTATTATTCCTCTAGTCTGATGGCCATTTTCTGACTGTCCTAGGAAATATGTTATGTTCAGTCCTGTTCTCCTTGTCTCTTCCACATGAAATATTGCCTCTTTTTCTCCCCATATATTTCAACCCAACATTTTCTTCCCATATCTATACTACATCATGTAGAACATTTTAAAAAATGAGGTACAGCTATGTGTCTTGGTGAGAAAACATGATAAAGGAATACCATGAATAAAAATAGAAGTGTAGTAGAAGTAAAATCTGCTATGTGTACATGTAATGAGGAAAAAAAGAAGAATATAGGCTATATTGTAAATAGTAGTTATCACTTGAGTGTAATTTTGGGAAGGAAATTTACCTTTCTTATATTTATGTATTCTTTACAGTGTATGTATTGCTTTTGCGATCAGGATAAACGCTTGTTAGAAGAATTTTTAAATTGTACTTTCTCCACAAATCCTTGAAAACTTCAATCCTTACTGACATGCTTCTCTTAAATTCCTATCTAACTTGTACTATATACCTTTAATACTTTGCATAAAGTTTTCTATTACTTCTTATTTGTGTGTTGGTCTTGCTTCTTTCTTCTAGCTCCTCATAATTTTGCTTGGGACAGATGTATAATACTAATTCTGAATCTTCTCAAATTTCTAGAAATGGGCTAACCACATTGTAGGTTCTCAGAAAATACATAAGTATTGAGTTACAGCATTGGGCTTATGAAAATCATCATGCATTTATTCTGACTTAGCTGGCACTGGAAGGACGTTCTCTTTGTGTAAGGACAATAAGTCATCTCAGAAGATTGGGAAGGGTGGGAAAGAGGTTGGAGGAAATGGCAAGGATGAAGTCTCTGAACTCTTGCTTGGCAGGGATGGGTTTTTCTACAGATATATGGCATTTTTTATGACCACATAAGCAACTATGTGAATGAAGCAGAAGAAATGTTTTGGGTTAGTGGGCATTTTTCTACCCTCCACTGGGGCCTGTGAGTAAAGAGAGAGGTAACCTCTCTTGAGGAAAGTTCTGCCCTTTTTCCCCAAATTCTGAGGCACTGCCCATCTACAGGCTCTCTGTCCTTTTAAATCTATAGACTTCCTTGCTTCACTGGAAATATACAGAGAGTGCCAAAAAAATGTATACAATTTTTAAGAAAAATGGTAACACAATGAATGATGCTGGCATTCATTTGATTGATGCCATGTTCCGAGCAAATGTCATACTACACGTTGCTACCATAATTTAATTCAAGTTCAAAAAGTAATACATAGATAACATCTCTTAAAATGTGTACATTTTTTTGGCACCCCCAGTATATGTCCATAAACAGACTCTGGTCCCTTTCTCCCAGCCCTGCCAGCCTACCTACCTAATGTGGGGTCTAGTCTAGGGAGGGTCTATAACTTTTGAATTTAAATTCCATGGGCTATTTCCATTCCCAAATTCACTCATAGTAATTCTCTTTTTGGAAGCCAGTAACCCAAGAGCCTAGGTGAAAATTAGTATCACATATACCAGGGAGAAGCAAATGGTCAGTATAGACAAGTAATTTTGTGCATTGGCTGATAGAAGAACAGATGTTCAGTAAGGATATGGAGGAATGAGAGGTTAAGGCTGAAAAGTCAGTTTGAGGACAGGCCAAGTTAAAAGCTTTGATCTCCCTCTAAAGATTTCATGCACGGAAAGAGGTGGCTATTTTAATGTTTAGGTCAGTTGGACTTTCCCCTTACATGATTGCTATTATGCTGTTGGTATCTTGGAATTTACCTTGTCCTGTGGTCTCAGAAGTCTTATTTCACAAGGAACTTGGACAATATTCTTTTTCGAGACTGAGCAAAAAGCACTCCTGTTTCACAGGATCCTAGAGACCCCATAGACATAGATGGTCCTGTCTCAATCCTCTCTGTCTCTCTGTCTCTGTCTCTGTCTCTGTCTCTGTCTCTGTCTCTCTCTTTCTGTCATCTTTCCCTATGCCCTGGCTTTGGTGTGATGAAATGTGGTCTTCCTAGCTCCTCCAAATCTTCAGTTCTCCCACTTGGGTCTCTCCCATTTGGACCTATTCAACCATTATTGAATTGGGTAAGGAGCCTTTGCTTAGAAAAAATTTTTTGGGTAAAAATCTGACTGACTCAAGACATAAAACATATTTTCTTCCTCCTCCTGTTTTTCCTCCTCCTCCTGTTTTAATGATCTCTTTCAGAGCATATCAGACCACCCCCTTCCCAGAGTAGTGATTCTAGAGACTTTTGAACACTCCCAATGTTTTGTGGTTGACATGGGAGGGAAGTATGGGGTGAATATTCAAGTTAGATAACAGTCCTGTGCAGGCAAGAAGAAAAGCGAAAAAAAAATATATATATATTTGAGACTAAATGGGAGTTAGTGGGTTTCTTGATCATGCTCTGTTTTGAAAAGCCGAACTATCAGTATAACTGGGAAGGGTGGAGGAATTCAAAAGGATTTTAAGATTTAGGAATAAACAAGTGACAGTAACCAAGAAGGCTTCAGCACTCCCTTTGCACCTGCTAAGAGTTGTTTTTATGTTTCAAGCCAAACCTGATCAACCTTGTGTAAGGATTTATCCAGTGTATGGTGTGAGTTTAGCATCGGCAAATCTCCTGGCAGTTGCAGAGTCTCTTGTCAAAAGGTTGCAGAGATGGAGACTGCTATTTAATAAATTATGTCAGTCATTCATCTTCAGCTTGGTTTATTGACGCATGATTTGATATAGCACAATAATTAGTTTAAGAAAAGAGGACTCATTGAAACATTGCTGTGGAGAAAACTAGTTTCAGACAAACAACACCCTTGTCTTTGAGTTTTGAATCTTTAGGGGCCTTCAAATGCCATGAAAAACTTCTACAATGTTTGTTGGCCTCTTGGGCTGGTTGGTGTCTTGGGATATTTGTATAATTGATCATATTTTCTTAGCAAAATAATAAATTCAACTTTCCCTGCTTGAGCTTCTCAACTGAATCACAACTGACAGCATTGTCAGTTTTCTTACTTTCCACTGTGGATTTCACTTTTTCAGACCTTGCTTCTTTTTAAAAATATTTGACATTTTATTGACATAAACTAGAAAATTTTACCCTGTTAAGAAAATAGCACTCATCCCCTTCCTCACTTGCTTAACATTGTGTTTCTGCAGTTTCTTTCTGCATCCTGGATAATTGAATCTCGTTATCTCTATACTTCACATTTCCTTCAGTTTTCTGAGAAAAACAATGATTTAGGTAAGGTAAGGCTATCATTCTGAATCAAAAGAAAACCATTTTTTTTTTTTTTGGAATAAAAAATCAGCTAATTTGGAAAGCTAAACTTGAAACTTTTAAATTGGATTTCCTAGTTTTAGAGGTGAGGTTATTTTCATTACCTAATTTTGGGAAATTCTTAGTATATAATGATGAAATTGTCATCTGTAGAAACCCAAGATTTCTTCTGTAGAGTTATCACAAAACTCGGACATTATTAAATAAAAATCTCAATTAGATTTCTTTGAAGTTCTTTCAAGATTGTCATTTCCCTATTCAACTTTATTAACTTCCAGTTTCAGTTACAGATATAATCAACTCTTGGTAATTTATCCTAATAAATGCAGTAATATTTCTTTCTGGTACGCATGAAATGTTCCTTGGTGAACTGGAGAAGGCTCTAACCTTGGAGTGAGATTTGGGTTATAGCCTGGCCTTTTAATTAACTGGTAGACCACAGAACTCATTAGCATTCTTGGTTTTAAGCAACAGAAACGAACTCTGTCTAATTAATCTAAAAGGTTACTGCGTAATCTACAGAGTCATCTAAGGGTTTAACAATTAGGTCATGGGAAATTAGTCTAGATGCTGAGAAGCTTCAGGTGTCTGGATAGCAGAAATGAATAGACAGTCTTTTAAGGGTACCACCAGTAGTATGTTCAGACCCAACTACTTTCTTTTTCTTTTTAAAAATTTATTGGGGTGACAATTGTTAGTAAAATTACATAGATTTCAGGTGTACAATTCTGTATTACATCGTCTATAAATCCCATTGTGTGTTCACCACCCAGAGTCAGTTCTCCTTCCATCACCATATATTTGATCCCCTTTACCCTCATCTCCCACCCCCCACCCCCCTTACCCTTTGGTAACCACTAAATTATTCAGACCCAACTACTTTCAATTCATCTATTACTTAGTTCAAGATTCTGATTCCTAGGGTAGAATCTGATTGACTTTGATTAGTTTCCTATGACCAAACACAGCAAGGGGTAGTGGTGAGGGACCTTGGTATACAGGGCCAAAATGACAAAGAGAAAGGGGGTACTAAAATGAAAATACATGGGAAGAGATCCAGGGCAAGCCAAAACAATCGATTTTCACTTCAGCCAGGTACTAACCCCGTAAGCATGAATAAGTAAACTCCTCTAAGGCTTGTTTACTTATTTATTTATTTTTTGTCATGTGGACGAAAAAATTCTGTTCTGCCTTCTTCATGGAAGTTTTAATGAGATGTCTTTAAGTGAACTATCTCATTAAATAAGATTAATGAGATATCTTGAAATAGCTACATGTGCAAACACATTGAATATTGTAGAGTTTAGATACAAGAATATTTTAATTTCATGGTGTTCTTTGCAGAACATTGTAACATGTTTTTTTAAAATTTAGCATTTTTACCAGTACTACATTTTCTGGCTCAAAATATGACTTTCCTATGTTTATACAGATCTCTGCACTTTTAAATGCCTAATGTATTTTAAAGACATTGTATTTCTAGGTTTTCAAAAAAAGTTTATATTACAGATAGATTTATTTGATCATCTTTTAGTTTCTGTTACAGAGCAGTAAATAAATAAGATTTCTTATGTGTAAGTAGATTTTATTTCATTAAAACATTAATAGAAAAAGTGCATAAATCATAGGTGTGCAGTTCATTGAATTTTCTCAAGTGAATACACCCTTATTAAGAACTAAAACTTATTAGTACCCGAAAAGCTCCCTCTTCACCCTTTCCTAGTCACTACTCTACTAAAGATAACAACAATCTCAATTTTCATCACAATAGATTAATTTGTCTATTGTTGAAGTTTATATAAATGGAGATATATCATATTAACTTTTTTTTTTGGGGGGGGGGAAACTGGCTTATATGACTCAACATTATGTTTGTTGGATCCATCCATAATATTGCATGAATCAAATTGTCCTTACTACACAGTATTACTTTATGGGACTTGATTTGTTGGTGGGTACTAATGTCCAATTTCTATTTTTATGTAACATAAGACTGCAAAAACTCTACACTGTTTTTCAGTTACTTCTTATTGGCTTTCTAGCCTCTTGTCCCCTGTATTGTACCATAGGTATTTACTGAATATACTAAGGGGAAAGCCATTGTTTGTTGGTCTTATTTCTTTATATCTTCTTTAAGAAATCTTGGCCTCTCTTGCTTACATCAGAACCTAAATCTTCAGTTGTCTCCTCAGTTTTGAAAGGCTTCTGAATTTTCTGATGATTACATAGCAATCACCCTCTTGGTCTCTCAGCCTCTCCCCATAACCAGGAAAATACATATGCCACAAGGAGAGAAGCTGGACACAAAATCTTTAACTCATCTCACTGAATTTCTTTCTGTCTGGGACTTTAGCCCTGAAGTTTCCATTTTCTCAGCAGCAATCCAATTCCTTTGGATAACTTTTTATTATTATTATTATTATTTTAGCTGAATTTTCATGTTGTTCTTAAAAGGAGTGTAGGTCTGCTACATCTAGCATAATCAGAAATAAAAATCAGTGCCCATTTCCTTCCTTTACTATCTATTTACTATTTTAATTTATCATTTATGTATAATGCATGTACAAATTCAAGTGTACAGATGTGCAGATTGACTGATCAACTTTGTACTATGTGACAGAGCACCAATATTTTATTTTGTTGGTGTAATGTCTTACTTCAGCTCCTGCAAACTCAAATTTTTATAGAAGCATATTCTTTGATTCATCAAGTTTATATAAATATAAAATGTTATTCCTAGAAGCACATGAACTTGTTGGTCCTTGTCTTAAGGAGTTTATAACCTAGATGAGGAATTAAGGTTTATACACAAATGAACTCATTTTATCTTACAAATTCCATTACCCAGATGCTAACTTTCTTCCTTGGATAGGCAGGATAATTTAGTGGAAAAAGCAAAGGCTCTGGGAGTTAAACAGACCTTGCATTTTGTCTTATGCCTAGAATTTCAAAGTGTTTCTAGAGCAAGCCAGTGACCCTTAGTTTTTCCATTGTACAATTTGAATGACATCTTGATTTAGGATCATTTTGAGGATGAGCTCATGTATATAAAGATCTATCACAGTGTCTTCCACATGCCAATTATGTATTAATATTAATCACAACTCATTTTATTCTCTCCTTAGCATTTTTCTCATCAGCTGATATATTACTTTGCTTTCTCACCCTTCTTTCTTTGACATGATTGTATTTTCACAGGTGGTCTGTATTCCCTTTAGCTCACAGGCATGGAAGATACTAGCATATTATTGATTACTAATATTACCCATAATTCTCCTCCTCTTGATTACTGGGAGTTTCTTGGACACAATTTGTGTTCCTCGTGTATAAAAGTGGATGGTGGAAGAATGTCCTGGGGGCAGATGGGTGCCCTTTGATTGAAAAAATTGCCTTCAGCAAGAACAGCATTCTTTTCAGAGTGTTAAGTCTCCATTTTCCTCCGTCCTGAGGTTCAGAGGTTTTAAACTAGGGCATCTGGTATCTTTCTTTCCAGTTGAGGCTCTGATCAAACTTTCTCTGTCTGGGTTCCTTTCTGGAGGGCTGGGGGATTGTTGTGAGACATACGTTTTTAATTTGGTAAAAATAAATCTCTTCGGTTAAATCTACTGTGAAATTAAAACCTTGACTCAAACCTAACATTCAATAGGATCCTTTTGAAAGTGACCTGATTTTATGTGAACTCAAATGGCCACTGTAGCCTTAGGTCCCTTTCAAATTTTTCAGTTCAGCTTCCTGATGGGAGTTACAAGATTGTTGCAAAAAGACGTAAGTACATTTTTAGGTGTAGAAAGGACAGATTGTGATAGATATCAGAATAATGTGGTATGGATAGTCTTTCCTTGTATCTGTATTCTAGGGCCTTTTGTTAAGTAGTTTGTGTATCCTTTAGTGACCAGTTTGCTGAACTACGTATACAGTGAATTTGTTACCAGTAGTCTCTTCTCTGCTTGTTGGTATTAACAATTTTCTCATAGAATTAATAGTAGTGGCACTGAGCTCCTTTTCATTTTTGTTTGTTTGTTTGTTTTCCTTTGGATGCAAGATCATCCATCCATGGAGTGTGAAATGATAATCTTGACTGTGGTCTGATAATCTTGACTTTCTCTAGGTACAGAAGTTTAGTATGCTTAAGGAGACACTTAATTGGTATTACTTGATTAAGATCACATTTTCCATGTAGTTTGTTTAAATAAGCAGAAGGTTGTTTGATTTCCTGCCTTCATAAAATTAAACAAGGCTAAATTTCTAATTTTTGATACCTTTAAGAAAATATGTATGTATGTTTTAAAGGCACAGTTCTCTTAACTTCTTAATTGATAGATTACTTACATGTGGAATAAAAGAGCACACTTCAGTGGATCAAGACTTGTACCAACATTTTGTCTATTAGGGTCTTTATTCCTTATCCCTCTACTAAGTAGAGTTAGGAACCTTGGACCTATGCTTCTAGAATTTCCCTTGGGACAAAGTTACCACAGGAAAAAAACATGTTTCCAGACTGTTGACTGTAAAAAGAAATAAACATTTTGTTTTAGAAGTTTGGGATTTGAAAGAAAATTGTGAGGATAATACAGAGTTCCCATATATCTGCATTCAGTTTCCTCTAGTGTTAACATCTTACATTAATATGGCATGTTGTCACAATTAATGAATAATATTGATACATTAATATTAAGTAAAGTCCGTACTTTATTTAAAATTTCTTAATTTTTCCCTACTGTCCTTTATCTGGGATACCATCTGGGATGGTATAAAACAAAAAAAGCTAAAATGTTCCTTTACATGTGGCATACAGGAAGTGAATTAATTTAATTACTTTAAGGAAAACTAAAGAAATGAAAATATCAACAGCATGGCTTCATAAGTATGAATACCAAATGAATGCTGCCTATTGTTTACCTAGAGATCCTTCTAAAAATATTGCCTTAAAATAGCTTAGTGCGTTAGCCTGAATTAGGGACACAGGGTCAGAAGAAATCAGACTACAAGAAACTGGAGTTTAATTATAATAGACAAAAAGATGATATGCTATTGAAATGTCAGAACCAAATACACACAGAGTTAGCTTATTCGGATGCACTGTGGTTCATCCATACAGTAGTATAAGGTCTATTTTAAACACATTATAGCAAATGATACCAACAACATTATTTTGGTCTTATTTGTCAAAACCACTTCCAATTGAAGCAGATTTGTGCTCTAGAAAATTAGAAAGTTCATTTCTCTATTAGCTTCATTTTACACCAACTGTCTCCATCCAATTGTGTGATCTCTACTCATACCCTTCACTGGGTTGCCTAATCTCCTAATTTAAACCATTTCTTCCCCCTCCTGAGAGCTAGTAGAAAGGTTCCTCAATTTTTTGCCACTTTACTTCGATACTCTCCATTTGAAATCCATTAAGAGATGGCTTTCTGGCCCACATGCCCTTTGAGGACGAAGTGAACTTTGTCAGTTCACTTACCCATCTTGCTGGCTGACACACACGTTCTGATTAGATACAGATTATGGCTGGTCACTTCTTTCAACAAGAGCCACTTAATAATATAAGTACATGATGGAGTACCATTATCTAGGTAAGATGGGGACATACTGCTACTACAGTTAAAGAGGGGAAAAGAGGATGAGTTTATGTATTATGTTTCCGTCTTGGAGATTTCTTTCATATTTTGCTATCAATATGCCCTCAACAAAATTCTTTCCACTACCTATGATACAAGTCACAATATGATTTCTCCTCTTGAAGTTTGTGCTCTTATTCTCCTTTCTTGGAAGAGAGACACACCCACAAAATGTCTTCTGAACACACCCACAAAATGTCTTGTTTTTCAAGTATTCTAGCATTTCTCTAAGAGTGTGAGATACTTCCCTGTACTCAATGCATTCAGAATCTAAGTGAGCCTATCAGCAATTTTCTTATTCTTTGTTGTAATTGGGCTGATTGTATCTTTAATTAGACAAAGAGATAATGAAAGAATCTTTTTCTTTATATAGTTTTTTAAAGTTATATTCATGGTATTTAGAAGCTTATTTGGGGTTTAATTTCCTTTTAGTTTTGTCTAAAACTTACTGACACTGCTAACAATTATAATAATAATTATCTCCCACTAATAGGGAATACAATACAGGCTGGCATGCAACATGCTAAAAAATACTATGAAGCAGACATGATTATGACCTTGATAGGAATGAGAAAACTGAGGATCTAGTAGGTTAAATATGTTACTCAGGATCCTAGAGCATAAGCTTGAGGCTTTGAATTTGAATCTCTCTGAGTCGTAGTTCCTTACGCATTCCAATCTCTATCATGATTGGGCTCAAGGCTTCCTGGAAGTTATCTGCCTAGAGATGGACCTTCACTGATTCAATGCAATGGAGGGGGATTGAATTCAGATGCCTTCTCTATCAGTGCCTTGTTATCTCAAGGACAAAGCAAGAGAAAACTAAAAGGCCCATATTTAAGAGAATAGCCGACATTGGTAACTTTGGAAAACAGAAATTGGGCCAGATGAACTAAAAGTTGCTCCTTGAGGCTCCCAGCTACCAGCAAGGAAGTGCTAATGTGGCATTTAACATTTGTTTTACATGACAGCGGCTCAAGTTCAGAAGACTGGTTGTAGTCAGCCAAGAAAATGGTTAGAAACTGAACTTTATCACAGTTGTAGTGACTGCACTGTTTGTACTCAGTAGATATAGTTTGTTCCGCATTCTTTTGTATTTGCGTGGTTTATATATTTGTAAAAGTGAACCTTTGTCATATTTGGGCCCTTTTTTGGTCTATATGAATTAATGGTAAGTAGGACACTGCTTGTTTGTTTTGTTTTGTTTTTCTCATGAGTTTTTGACACTGAGGAAATTCTAACTTCTGTGATAGCATAGCAAGTTCTGCAGCCTGGTTTGGAGGTCATCCTTCCATCCTCTGCCTTAATGCAATATGGTTTCTGTAGGATTTCTGACAGTGTCATCTGGTCTCTGTTTTATTACCTTTATGGGTGAGACCTTATAGGCAGCCTAGACTCCAATAGATCTGGGTCTTCAACTCAATTCCCTTCTGTGTACAATCTATGCCCTTGAGAGATTTAATTCCTCACATGTGACATATGGATAATCATAATATTTACTGCACCTGGATGTTTGTGTATAATGGGATAATGTATGCAAAGTAACTCTCAAAACACTGGTACATAGCCAGAGTGCCTCTGTGTTAGCCCTGTTTTAAGTATTTAGTTGTATGCTGAGTTATAATCTTTTTTATCTTTTACCCACCATAAGCATTTTACCTTAGTTCACTTTAAAATAAAGTATCTACAAATTGTTTAAAAAGTGCTTTTCTTATAGTGTGGCACTTGCTTTTGGATTTGCTCTGCCCAGAGTTGTGGCTTATAAACATTGTGATGCTGTCATATTCTTATGGATTGGTTTACCTACCCTAGATGTTTGAGCAGTAGATTTGATAAGTGAACATGGTGTATCTGTTTTGTTCAACTGTTTTGTCAGTAATACAATTTTGCACTAGTCCACTTGCAGTTTCCGCCAGAGAGTCATATACATTAAGTCTTAGCCATGAGTCCCATTTCTCTATCAGCTGGATCCTATGAAGCAGAAATTGGAGCATCTCCAATGTACTGCCATTGTGCTAATGTTATAGAAGTTATAAGAATAGGTAAAATATGTGACCTACCCTTTTTGAGCTACAATATGGTAGAGATATAAAATAAGAAAACTCAGTTTAGCATAAAGTATAATATGAAAAGTTCCCCAAAGGACAAAACATATGCTTCAAAGGTTTCAGAGGAAAGGGCAGATATCTAGGATGAGAGAATGAAAAAAGGATTCATAAGGGATGTTGTATTTTAGATAGAGTCTTAGAAGATGGGGATGCAATGCTAAATTTCAGAGATATTAGTTTTCAAATAATTTGGCATAAATGAAAACAAATTAATATTATTAGAAAAGGTGTGGAGAAATAAATATTTTCCATGTACTGTTGGCATAAGAATACATTATTACTTTGGGAAAGTAATCTGGCTTTTATTAGAATTTAAATAGTGCATGCCATTTGACCCAGGAATTCACTTCTGAGAATGGATTTGGAAAAAAAAAAAAGTAGTAAGTTGTAAAGATTTACATACAAAGATACTTATTTCAGCCTTGTGTTATAGTTATAAAAAAGGAATAAACTGAGTGCTCATCTATGGGAATGGTAGAATAAATTAAGAACTACTTATAGAATACAAGGCTGTTATTAATATGAATGAAGCAGATCTCTATGTTTTGAGGTGAAAAGATTCTATGTAAATTATATGAGAAAAGCTAGTTGCAGAGTAATATACAGAGGGTGCCAAAAAAATGTATACACATTATAAGAAAGGAAAAAACTGTGTTAAAATTATAATACAATGAATGATGCTAGCGTTTATTTGATTAACGCCATCTTTTGTGCAAATGTCACACTACACATTGCTACCGTAATTCAATTCAGCTTTGAAAAGTAATACATAGATAACATCTCTTAAAATGTGTACATTTTGCGAAAATCTTCTCCCATTCAGTTGGTTGCCTCATTATTTTGTCAATAGTTTCTTTTGCTGTGCAGAAGCTTTTCAGTTTCATATAATCCCATTTGTTTATTTTAGTTTTTACTTCCATTGCCTTTGGAGTCAAATTCATAAAATGCCAGCAATCGCTCTCCTGGGTATCTACCCCAAAAATATAAAAGCATTTCTCTATAGAGACACGTGTACGCCAATGTTCATTGCAGCTTTGTTTACGGTGGCCAAGACATGGAAACAACCAAAATGTCCTTCGATAGATGAATGGATAAAGAAGTTGTGGTACATATACACAATGGAATACTATTCGGCGTTAAGGAAAGATGATATAGGAGCATTTGTGACAACATGGATGGATCTCGAGAGAATAATGCTAAGTGAAATAAGTCAGACAGAAAAAGCGGAGAACCCTATGATTTCACTGATATGTGGTTTATAAACCAAAAAGAACAAGACAAACAAATGAGAAACAAAAACTCATAGACACAGACAATAATTTAGTGGTTACCAGAGGGTAAGGGGGTGGGGGGAGGGTGATGAGGGTAAGGGGGATCAAATATATGGTGATGGAAGGAGAACTGACTCTGGGTGGTGAACACACAATGGAATTTATAGACGATGTAATACAGAATTGTACACCTGAAATCTATGTAAATTTACTAACAATTGTCACCCCAATAAAATTAATTAAAAAAAAAAAAAAAGAATGTGTACATTTTTGGGCACCCCTGGTATATGTATACTACATATAATATGATCTCTTAATAAACCAAATAGTCAAATGTATATCTTTGTGCATCTATTTGTTTTATATATAAAATAATGCTTATTTAGTCATGAAAATAATTATAAAATTCATCAAAAAAGCCAGTATTTACTAATAATGGTTCAATATGTTATAGAAATATGGAGTATTATGGTGAGATATTATGCTGTAACTAAAAATAATACCTTCTAATAAAATAAATAAATCATGGGGATGTAATGCAGGCATGGCGACTATAGTTAATAACATATTGCATATTTGAAAGTTGCTAAGAGAGTAAATCTTAAAGTTCTCATTAAAAGAAAAACAACATTCTGTGCCTTTGTGTGGTGATGGATGTTAACTAGATTTATTGTGTTGATCATTTTGCAGTGTATACAAATGTCAAACTGTTATGTTGTACTCCTGAAACTAATACAATGTTGTATGTCAATTATACTCAAAAATAGTAATGCCTCCTATCTGTTGAACTTAAAAGATATTTTAAGTGATTAAAGCTCCATTTTGTCAAAAACTAAATAGAAGAATACAGAAAAGTAGAGCCCTGTATATTTTTGTATTATATAAATTTAAGACAAATGCAAATAGCTATTTGCCAAATCAATAACACTGGTTACATAAGGATGGACTTAGAAAAAGGAGAGAGATTACTTTTTATTTTCAAACATCTGTATTTTGAGTTTTAGCTATACAAAATGCATGAAGTGTATAATAAAAACAAAATAGAAACTCTGATTTTCAATTTAAAATAAATAATTAAATAATCTGGCAAGGGCTATAATGCAACCTTTAAAAATACTAATAGTTGAAAGGGATGAACATAGAATTTGCCCATGAAATTTGTTTCACCAACAGAATTCAAAATAGAAAGCTATGATCATGTCTTAGTTCTGTAGATTCAGACAATCTTAAAATACTTCTTCGTATTTCTTCATCTTCATTTTGAGCTCACAATTATATATTCTTAATATTGAAAGACACTTTAATTGCCCAGAAAAATGAGTGATTATAGACTCTGTGAAGTCCCATCATCTGCCGCCTGCAAGCTGGAGACGCAGGAAAGCCAGTCAGTGGTGTAATTCTAGGCTGAGTCTCAAGGCCTGAGAACGGCCTTGAGTGGGGGAGGGGGCGAGGGCAATAGTGCAATGGTGTAAATCGCAGTCCAAGGGCAGGAGAGACTAATGTGAAGGCAGAAAGAAACACGGTGAATCTATTTTTATACAAGAAAAAGAGCAATTATGGAAGAGAGCACAATAAATTATTCCCCGAGGGTGGTAGAATTAGAGAAGGGAAAGTGAACTTGTTACAAAAAGAATATAATACCTTAGTGATTCAAATCATTGGCAGTATATATACTTACACACACATATCACTTAGTGAGGAGGAAAAAGAATGAATAGGTTGCTGGTAATCAAGGATGTTATGGGCATTAAAAAGGCAAAATTGACTATAGGCATGACTCCTGGTAAGAGGCTCAGAGAGCAGCAATCCAGGGGTACAGGCCTGGGGAATGCTTGGATGGAACAGTCTGTAGAGACGGAAAAGATAAATTGAAAATGGTGTGAAAAGCTTGTATTTCCTTTGACAGCTAATGGGCAGCAAGTGAAGCTATTTGAGCGGGGGACTTACATGACCCTAACTGTATTTGGAGGAGGATTTTCCAGAGCTATGTTGAAGGTGGATTGCACAGGGCAGTCTGGAAACTGGGAGAGCCCTTAAGAAGCTATTTGCAGTAGTTCGGGCAAGAGATAATGACATATACTGGAGGAGTGGCAGTGATTTGGGAAGAGAAAAATGAGAATGACATGTTTGAGTGAGACTGGAGTGACAGAGTTGTCAACTTATTGATATAGATAATGAAGGAAGGGGAGGAGGAGGACTAGTCGTTGGTACTTGAGAGAATCGTGATGTCTTTGGCAGAAAGAGATGGGTCTGAAAGTGATTTAGAAATTAAAGGTGATAAGTATGATTTATGGGCAAGCAAGGGACAAGTTGGCAACTGAAAATTGCAAGTCTAGAATTATGGTTTTGTGAGACTTGTGCACAGAGTGGATAGGAGTTTGCAAGGAGGAGATACAGTTTAAAAAAAAGAGAACTGTATAGAAAGAAAAGAAAAGGGACAGAAGATAGGACTGTGATGTTTACATTTTGAGTCAGAAGAATCAAAGGGGCCATTAAGGAGTGCCAAGAACAGCTGGAGGAAAACTAGAACAGATTGGGTGATGGAATCCAACACATGCTTTGTTAAAATCTTTTGTATTTTTATTCTCCTTTATCTAAGTGAGTTTTCAGGGGTTGAGGCAACCACTTTTAGTGGCTGCTAAAACTATTACAATGGTGAAAGGAATTTCATAATGGGAGGATCATGCTGACCCCACTTACACTCCCAGATTAATACCAGCATCATTAAAAGTTGAGCACTGACATGTTGTTTCTCAGGATGTAATATAATAAAATAGGAAGCGTATAGTGTGACCCATAAAGTATTCTAGTCAAAGAGAAAAAACTTGAACCAGAATCAGTGGAGCCTTTGGAGCTACCATTTTATTTTTTTCATATTTTAAATATGTGCAGTTTGTTGAATGTGAATTTTACCTCAATTAAACTATCCCATGATAAAGGATGACGAAAATGTTTAATATTTTTATTTATTTTATTTATTTTTTAATTTTTAATTTTTTTCCTGTTCTACTTTCTCTTCTTTCTTTCTTTCTTTCTTTCTTTCTTTCTTTCTTTCTTTCTTTCTTTCTTTCTTTCTTTCTTTCTTTCTTTCTTTCTTCCTTCCTTCCTTCCTTCCTTCCTTCCTTCCTTCCTTCCTTCCTTCCTTCCTTTCTTTCTTTCTCTCTCTCTCTCGCTCTCTCTCTCTCTCTCTCTCTTTCTTTTTTTATTAGCAAGGATGTGGAGAAAAGGGAACCCTCATTGGTGGGATTGCAGATTGGTGCAGCCACTATGGAAAACAATATGGAGGTACCTCAAAAGATTGAAAATGGAACTACCTTGTGACCCAGCATTTCTACTCCTGGGTATCTATCCAAAGGAATCCAAAACACCAATTAAAAAAAATATATATATATGCACCCCTATGTTTATTGCAGCTGTTCACAATAGCCAAGATAGGGAAACAACCAAAATGCCCATTGATAGATGGTTGGATAAAAAAGCTGTGGTACACTTATACAGTGGAGTATTACTTGGCCATAAAAAAGAATGAAATCTTACAATTTGCAACAACATGGATGGGCCTAGAGAATATTATGCTAAGTGAAAAGACAAATGTCATATGATCTCACTTATATGTGGAATCTAAAGAACAGAGCTACCATTTTAAAGGAAACCCAGCTAGTTCAGGAAGAAGGTAAACAATAGCACAAGGAAGTAATCAGTCAAATCCAGAATATAAGATGCTCTACTGGCCAAATGACCTAGTTTTATTAACATATATAGGGCATAAAAAGGAGGAGGTGCTATTATAGAGTTAAAGAGACTTAAAAGTTGTAAGAATCTCCTACTCATCCAACCCTCCCTAAAAGGAAGATATGAGTGAGTATAATAAGTTGGCTCAGATTGCATCATTGATCAACCTTTTTCTCACCCCTATCACCAAATCTATCACCAAGCCACTACGATGTGGTAATTTTCTTTCTTGAATGTCTCTCAATCTGTCCATACTGCTCCAGTGTCTCTGCAACATCACGGTCCAAGCTGCTTCCTGCCTGAACTACTACAACCATGTTTGAACTGATTTTCTTTTCTCTGCCTTGTTTCCATCTATGTTCACATTGTAGCCTGAGTGAGTTTTTAAAATGCAATAAAGGGGAATATTGTAATGTGACTTTCCTGCTTCAATCATCTCAGTAGAGAAAGACCCATCCCATGACCTAGTAGGCTTTCCAGGAGCTAGCCCTATTCATCTCCCATTGGCTGGTCATCATTCTGCTGTAGCTGGCAATTCTGTTTCTTGAATGGGCTGTAGACTTTTCCTTTCAGAGCCTTTTCATGTGTGATCTTCAATCTGGGAGACCCTTTTCCGAATACACATGTGCATGCACACATACATGTTAACTCTGCTTTAGGAATATTCTCCCCTGAGATCCCATTTTAAGTCATGGCCTCCTTGTGCTAGGCTTCCTGTGTTTTTTAATTCATAGTATTTACTACAATTTATAAGTATATATTTATGTGTAGACCTATTTATTTTGGTTGGTCTCAGGAGGATATTAGCTTCCTGAAAGTAGGGGCTGTGTCAATTGTATCAAACATATCTCTAGTGCCTACATAATGGCTGCTAACTTAAAGTGTATAAATATTTATTGAAGGAATGACTACTGGTCATTAGTGAATCTTCTGAACACTATGGTACTGTTAGTACAGATTCACGATTGTCTTATATTCACCTTGGTTTTCTGTTTCTTCTCCCATTGCCCTCACCCCTACTCATTAGTTTAATTTGTGCTGAGAGAGAGCTCTCAAAATTTCAGTTCTTGGGGTACCTTTTATGTGACATTGAGATTATTTAATGCATATAGTCAGATTTTATTTCCAGTCTTTCTTCAGGAGTTATTCAGTTGTCTTTGTGTATCCTCCAGTGAAGATGTTCTAATTCATCTTTTGCATTTTTGTGTTTTTAAATCCATGTTTCTTAAGTTGCCAGTTTATGTCCACCTCTGCCTGATGTTTTCTTTCTTTCTTTTACAGATTCTAAGATAATATGGTCAGTTTGGCTCAGGTATCCTGTGGTTTCCACATTTCCCGTTAGTTTCCTCTCCTCTCCTCTCCTCTCCTCTCCTCTCCTCTCCTCTCCTCTCCTCTCCTCTCCTCTCCTCTCCTCTCCTCTCCTCTCCCTCCTCTCCCTCCTCTCCCTCCTCTCCCTCCTCTCCTCTCCTCTCCTCTCCTCTCCTCTCCTCTCCTCTCCTCTCCTCTACTCTCCTCTCCTCTCCTCTCTTTTCTCCCCCCATTTTCTTTTCCCTCCCTCCCTCCCTCCCTCCCTCCCTCCCTCCCTTCTTTCCTTCCTTCCTTCTTTCCCAGAGTTAAGTCTAGAAAAGCTCCTCTATTAGTGCTTCCTCTGACTAGGTTACAAACATCTTCAGGGGAGGCGAATTGTGGAAAAGTGGACATTCTTTCAGGAAACACAGACCTAGATGTTCATTCATGTGATTTGGGATAATACTCAACTTCTCTGATTTTCTTTTTCCTTAATTCTAAAATGACACAGTACCTATCATGAATAACATGTGGATTATCATATCAGATACGCAATAATTTGTTGTTATTTAAAAAACTGTTATTAGTCTTTCCCATTTGACAATATTCAAGAGCTTCTAATTAATTCTAAATAATTTAAATACAGTAAGGCCTTTTTGAAAAATAAATACTTATATTTTACCCAGCAAGCACAGATGGGTGATTAGTTTTCATATAAGGTAGCTCTTTAGACTTGAGGTCCTTTCTCCTTTCCCCTCAAGCTTATCTTCTGCAGTCCAATAACATTCCACTCTTTCTTTTGAGTACAAAGGGTTTTACTTGTAGAGAATTTCGATCCTTGAATTTCCAGGCTCAAAGAATCAGTTGACTAAATCTATGGCTTTTGTAAAGTGCAATAGTTCTCAATTCTGGCTGCCTATTAACTTTAAAAAACCCAGGACCATTTAGAACCATCAGGTATTTTAATTTAATTGGTCTGAGGTGGATCCTGGGCCTGGGTATTATTTTAGCATTTTCCAGATGATTCTAATGGGAAGTTAGAGTAGGAAACCACATTCCTGACTCCAATTGTTGGCCTTTGAGAATCAATCACTGGGTCGGCCAGCCAAAGGGTATTATGAGAGGAGGCAAGCTGAGCTTTTTATTAGTGCAGCGTTAATTCCAAATCAATATGAGTTTGGAATTAGGAAAATGAATTATGCTTAAAATGGGCTGGTTAGCTTTAGCTCTAAAATATTTTGGTTTTGTATAGATATTTATGAACTCTGGCCCAGGCATCTAAACTCACATATAATTTCAAAAATTTTAGAAAATAAACCAGAGGAATAAATGTAATTTTCTTCTTCTTCTTCTTCTTCTTCTTCTTCTTCTTCTTCTTCTTCTTCTTCTTCTTCTCCTCCTCCTCCTCCTCCTCCTCCTCCTCCTCCTCCTCCTCTTCTCCCTCCCCTTCCCCCTCCCCTTCCCCTTTCTCCTTCTTCTTCCTCTAAAGCAAATACCACATTAAAATTTTGAGAGGACACCTCAATTTGTGGAGGGATAGCAAGTGACTTCTGTCTCTGAACATTCCACAGAAACTGAAAGGTTATTACCTTTCCTTGGGGTTAGAACAAGTGTGCTTTGGCCTCCCTTTCTTATCCTTATGCATACTCATGTGCTGGAGGAATCGAGAGAAACTACCTGATAAGTCAACAACTTTTTTTGTGTAGAATAACTCTTGAGTCCTTGATTTTTCTGAAAAAGAAAAATGAAAGTGAAATTTTATTGTGTTTAACATCTTTCATTCAATGTATCCGTGAAGATCTAACTTCACTGAATTTTTGTAAATAATAAATACATTTACAAAACTAACTAATGTCAAATAGAGCGGGAATGAAGAGAAATGAGATGGAGTAGGATGCTTTTGGTGAAAAGGAGGATTAAAAAAATAGAGAAGGTATGAGAAATAGAAAATATGAGAAATATAAAAATATAAAAATATGAGAAGATTAGGACCTATTTGGGAGAGTTCCGATGGGGATGGTTCTTTGACAAGCAGTGGAAAGAATATTCAGAGGGAGGAATGGCAGGTGATCCATACTGAAAAAGCATAATAGGTTGAGAAAAAAACAAGGCAGAAGGTTTAAGGAGCAGAGCAAATTTATGAAGTGTATTAAAATTAGGAAGTGCCATTTGAAGCTTCCGCCTGAAATGAGTGGATTAATGAATGTGATCTGTTATCCCACCTGGAGACAGCCTATAAAATTCCTTAGCCAGGGAATATATAGTTTTAATCAGTCACACAAAACAACTTTCCTCATGTACCCAGTAATAAAAAGCTTTATCAAGGTGATGGATGAGAAGAGTACAGTATGTGTAACACTTTAGGATATTAGAAAACTTTTACATGCCATTTACTAACTTGACTTATTTTTATTGGTTCCCTGTAAAAATGGAAATGTTTATGCTAAATTTCTAGATAAGAAGGATGCTACCTTCTCCCAAGAGAGTTTTAGGGATGTAGCCTAGCCATAGCATTGTGTTTTCACGTTGCAGAGGGTATCTAGGAAGTTTTTCATGTTAAGCAAATTCCAAAGGTCTTGAGGTCTCCATCACTTATGTTGTTGAGGGTGGAGTCTGTGGTCTCCTGCTCTCTAGGGTGGAGATGGGCAGCAGAGGAGAAAACTGAGACAGAGCTTCTGCAAGTAAAATCAGTACTATATTCTGATATTTCCCAGTCTCGTACCTACCCTCTCCTTCTATGATACAAATATTAAAGGTAAAACTGAATTGAAAGAATGCTTGCTTTATCTAAAAGAAATTTCTATTTTGTTATCTAGTCTTTGAGAAACTCTTCTTCCATTGGGAAATTTTGTGCACACAGCTGCTTTGTGGTATTCAAAGGAAGAAATTCTTTACAGACAAATATCAAATATTATGAGAGAACCCTGAAATTGAAGTTATTTTTCTGGACCAATGCCAACCTCATTTTATTGTATAGCTAGCTGAAGTTGACTTTTAATAAAATACTTTGTGTTTAGGTGCCAAACCAAGCTGACAGCTATTATACTTACATTTCTTGATGTGACCAGCAAGCCTATTTTCCACTCTTCCTTTAATACCCACAGATAAATCTCTTGTGGTCTGGTCTTCATTCGTAAGCTGAATGAGCTTATTTCTCTAGTGTAAAAATTTGTATAAAGTAATTTCTAATTATTGGTTCCAAACTAATCTCTAATAGTTACCTACCTTGATAGGTCAGAAAATAATGAACTTGACTGAATCTGGGAGTCAAGCACATCGAGGTTCAAATCTACTTAGTTGCTATACCTCGGACTATTTAACTTCTCTGAGCCTAGGCTTCCTCATCTGTAGAATGGGATGGTGATAAGAGTGTCTACTTGTTAGGATTGTTACAAGAATTAAATTAGATAATGCACAAAGATGCTAGCCACAGTGCCTGGCTTGCAGTGACCATCATACATGTTAGCTATCCATCACTGTTATTCTTACCACCATTGTTATTTCTTGACGATTCAAGTGCATATTCAGTATCTTTTATTACATCATTTTTGTTTGTTGAATGGACCATCCTGTCATTGGAAGTAAAATAAACCATTTGGCTTCTCATAAACGCTTCTACCTCTAATTCAAGGTAATTCAAACCAGTAGGACAGTTTGAGGAACGGGCCTCACTTAAATTTCATCATTCTGGGTAAGAATAATTCAGTCTACCTCATTGCTTATCAGGCTGCCCAAGAAACGGGCACATTCAGTGGTGATAATGATAGGTGCCTATCATGGTGGCAACACTCTGTTGAAGGTAGAGGGGAAGGCAGTACACAGTGCAGTTACTCAAGGTGTGAGATTTGTCATCAGAGACCCCATGTCTGTGTCCTGACGCTGCCCCTCACAGAAGATCACTAAACCTCTTTGATTTCAGTTTCAATATCTTAAGAGTGGAGATAATAGTAGAACATACTCCATAAGATTTTTGTGAGGATTTAAAGAGGTAGTGTGTATAAGGTGCTTAGTAGAATGCCTGGCCTATGGTAAGTGTTTGACGCATGGTACCTCAACCAAAGCAGCAGCAGTAACAACAATGACAATGGCTCAGTGGAGGGAGATGTGGAGTCAGAACTGAGATTTGGGTTCGTCTATAGGGATGGGTAGGACTGGAATGGTGTGGAGCAATAGAGAGGGTATGATAGGCATGATGAAGAGCCAGGATCCAGAGCCAGGATTTACAAAGTGAAAGACAGGCAGGAGTAGAAGTTTCCAATAGAAAGTAATATCTTTATATTTAAGAGGACTTTGCATGCCAGGCTGAGGAGGTAAACTTCAATCTGTAAGTTTAGTTTAAACTTTTACCGCAAGGATCATCATTTCTAGACTGCATATCCTAGGTTTCTGAATTCGTAAACCTTAGGTAGGATACAGTGATCTGCATTTTTAACAAGGCCTCTGGAAGGTTCTATTGCAGGTTGTTTACAGATTACACTTCAAAAAACACTGCATTAAAAAGTGGTGAATCATTGTAGGCAATCAAGAGGAGAGAGACTAGCTTTATAATGATTAACTCTGCCTCACAGATGCTCTTAAAAGTGTATCCTTGGTCTGGGGAATATATTAAAGAATAAATATGGTCTCTGATTACAAGAATTTCAAAGGAGGACTATCCTGAAAAAATGTATTTTTATAGCAATAAGTACCAAGAAATAAAGTTTACCTGAGGGAGGTATTTGAATGTTAGGATTAAAGTTCTACTTTAATGTTTTTATCAAAGTACAATGATCACTAATGTGTAGTTTCTGATACCTCCAATAATTTGAGGTCTAGCAGGTTGCTTAAGGACATAAATGTAAGGAGCAATATCTAGATCTCAAATTAGAATTTCTGGGCATGAATTCCAGTTCAAGCACTCACTAGCTCTAACCTCAGATAGCCGACCTAATCCTCCATCTACCTCAGCTTCTTCAGGTGTAAGAATTCCTGCTTTGCGCAGGGGCCTCACGGAAAAGTCTGAAGAAGCGGTGATGCTATACTGGAATGTGATTGTATAACTCTGCATACATTTAAAATAATGAAATTCCTCTAAGTGCCACGGAAAAAGAATAAAATAGGATGAAATCTTAAATGAAGAGAAAGCCCATCTAGGAATGAGCTCTGGAGGATGGATCTCATGTAATGGGCGTTGAGAGGATGGGGTGTGGGGCATTTCAGGGGGTGGGGAAAACAGCATGAACAAGTGGTTGGAGCTCAGAAATGTAGGGGCTTTAAAGGTTATTGGGGATGAGGGTATTTTAGGGTTAATGAAATATTAGGTAAAAGTAGTTAGAGATTTGGGGGCAATAGATAAGGTAGTAAGATTCTGATTATAGCAAATAATAAGGTACTGTACTGCTTTTATAATTCACTTTATATATATTCCCTCTATTTTCACTGTGTTTTGGTATGTAAAAGTCCTTATTTGAATTGCATGCTGGGGTTTAAGGGGTTTCCTGGGATGTGGGATTTTCAGGGTTCAAACTGGGACAGTCAGTTGTAGGCAAACTGGGATGGTTGATCACCCTAACACCCACCCATATCACACACCCAGATGGTGTATATTGATTCCAGTAGGGGACTTAGTACTGGAAAGCTGGCTATGTAAGGTGAAGTTTAATTTTAGAAGGCTTTGAAATTCAAGTAAAGGAAATTTTATTTAATTCTGTAGGAACCATGGTACCATTCAATGTTTTTGAACTTGGAAGTGATGTTATAGCTATGTACTAAAGCAGTGATTTACCAGCAGTATATATGTTGGAACTGCAGTGAGAGAGAGCTCTTAGCACTTAAAGGCTCCTAGAGAAACAAAGATGAGGTAATCACTGTACTATTGATAGGTAATTACTATACTATTGATAGGTTATCTTTTTAGAGAGACCAAGAAAAGGACTTTAATATGCTGTTGTCCAATTGTGAAATTTGGGTAGTTGGTGCAATAAGAGTTATACAGTGAAGAAGATGAGTAATCTAGGTAGAGTATTTGGGGAAAGAAAATAGAGGAAGAGATAAAGTTGAATTTTATGCTGGTACTGGAAATCAATTTTCTCCTTTATCAATTGTCACTGCTACAAAATGGTTGTTACATTGCAAAACTCCTGGTGACAGGTTAAAATAATTTTCCAATATTTGAGGTTGATTTTTTTCCAGAAGCACATCCTGAGGCAAAGATGTGAATGCACGTGCTTTATTAGGAATGTTATTCCAGTAGTGGAAGTGAGCCAAGCAAGAGGAAGAAACAAAACAGGATAATATTAAACAGGTTATTGCTGGGGGCATATGGAGCTTTGAACCCTGAACACTGTTATAGCATGTACCTTAGAATTAACCCACATGAGTGGCAAGGAAGCTGATGTATTTAACCTCCAATTTCCATTGGTTATTGGTGATAGATGTTCCCAGACTGTTAACTCTACTTAGTGTCCATGATGCCTCACCATTTCAGGGCACATTGGCCAGAAATCCAACTGTCACCACTTGCATCTCTTCTACTGAGGTCTTCCTCTGCACGTGTGGCTTACTAGAAGTCCCAGGAAATTAGACTGCTCCTCCCAGAAACAGCTCAGTTCTTGGCACCTCTATGGGGTAGCTCCCAGGCATATGTTCTACCTCATTTCCAGGAGTTCTCCAGCAAAATTAAGTTTATTTGCTTGATAGTGCCCCTTCATAGGCTCTCTTCTATCCTCTGTTTCACTCCCCCACTCTCCTATCTGTGCTTGGTAGGATCACCTCTAAAATCAATTATCTGCCCTGGAATCTTTGCTCCAATATCTACTCCTAGGGAATCCCAAGCTAAGACAGATAAAACATTATATTTAATTTTTTAATCTAAAAGAAATATTAGTTTCTGAAACTAGTTATAGGAAGATGACATTTTGTCCATTTTTAAAGAGAATTGTCAAGGAGAGAAGCAACAATAATTTGCTAAGGATTCTTTCAGGTATAGTCTCACTGGGGGAAGTTGGAGTGTACTGGACAACTTCATAAGGCGTTACTAAGCCCAGCTTCTACTATTTCATTTAAATGATGACCAGATCCTAACTGGGGGGATGGAAGAAGGAAACATGCATTCAAATGTAAAATTAATTTTTTTAAAGTTTATAACAGGTAATTAATAGCAAGGCCTCTTAATTTATTCAATTTTATACAAAAATATGTGGATATTAAAAACTAAAGAAGAGGAATTTGTGCTTTAAAGAGAAATATAAAACTCTGGAGGTTGTATAATTGCCTCATCACTCACCTGCTAAATGACTATAGTTATAATTTCAAACAGGAAATAAATATCCAATTATTTTACTGAGTGTTACAGAACACAGTAGACAGCACAAGAACTTGTTTTGGAATGGAACAGAAAATAACAGATTATAATCACTGGGCCCTAACTCTGTTTTAATATTAATATATTGCCATGTTTTTAAGAGACATTGTTTCAAAACAATTATTCTCAGGTTTCCATATTTTATGAGAAGATGATTTCATTAGCCATGGAGTGTCTATTTTTGTTACTGCTAAGGGAAGCTTGGAAACTTCAAATCATAATTGAAATATTCCATTGATGTGGTTGCTTAGCACCAAATTTTTATATAAGCAGATTAATCATTTGCTTAAACTTTTGTTACTTTAAATTTTTAAACTTGTTTTCAGCAGATCACTTGGCTATAAAATGTATTTTTCCTCCATAACTTTAAATGCACACTTGTATATGAGATGTATGCTTCATAAATCATGACCAAAATTTTATTTCCTTTGAACTATCTCCGTAAGTCAGGTTGACCCAGAATCACTGGAATTAATTTTTAAAAAAAACGTGACTTTTTTAAAATTTAGTTTTTATTATTTTTTAAAATAATATTTTATTCTTTCAATTACAGTTGACATACAATATTATATTAATTTCAGATGTACAACATAGTGATTAGACATTTATGAAGTCTAATCACTATGAAGTGACAGCTTATGAAGTGGTCACCCCAATAAATCTGGTACCCATACAATTATTACAAGATTACTGACTATATCCCTATGCTGTACTTTACATTCCCATGTCTACTTTGTAACTACTAATTTATACTTCTTAATCCCTTCTCATTTTTAACCCACCTTCCCAACCACCCTCCCATCTGGAAACCATCAAAATGTTCTCTGTATGTATTACTGTTTCTGTTTTGTTTGTTCATTTATTTGCTCTTTAGATTCCACATGTAAGTGAAATCGTGGAGCATTTGTCTTTCTCTGTATGACATACTCCACCCAGCACAATATCCTCTAGGTCTTTTCATGTTGTTGCAGATGGCAAGATTTCATTTTTATTAATGGCTGAGTAGTATTCCATTGTTTATATGCCACCTCTTAATCCATTTGTTCATTGATGGACAACAGGCTGTCTCAACATCTTAGCTGTAGTAAACAATGCTGCAATGAATATATGGATGTGCATTTCCCTTCAAAGTAGTGTTTTAGATTTCTTCAGATAAATACCCCAAAATAAGATTACTGGGTCCTTCTTTGTCTCTTGTTATAGCCTTTGTTTTAAAGTCTATTTTGTTTGGTAGAAGGATTGCCATCCCAGCTTTTTGTTTTCATTTCTATTTTCATGACATTTCTTTTTCCATCACTTTACTTTCAGTCTGTGTGTGTCTTTCAATATGAAGTTATTCTCTTGTAGGCATCATATGTACAGGTCTTGTTTCTTGTGTATTCAGACACACTGTGTCTTTTGATTGGAGCATGTAATCCATTTACATTTGAAGTAATTGTTGGTAGATATGTAGTTATTGCCATTTTATTAGTCATATTTTTCCCCCTTCTTCTTAAAGTCCCTTTAATATTTCTTATAATACAATACTGGTTTGGTGGCTATGAATTCCTTTAACTTTTTTTTGTCTGGGAAGCTGTTTGTCCTTCTATTCTAAGTGATAGCATTGCTAGGTAGAATAATCTTGGCTGCTGGTCTTTACTTTTCATCACTTTGAATATTTTGTGCCACTCCCTTCTGGACTGCAAAGTTTCTGTTGAGAAATCAGCAAAAAGTCTTATAGGAACTCCCTTGTAGGTAACTAACTGCTTTTCTGATTCTCTCTTTGCCTTTAACCGTTCGCATTTTATTATAATTATGGTGTATCTTGGTGTAGACCTCTTGGATTCATCTTGTTTGGAACTCTCTGCTCTTCCTGGGTTTACATGTTTATTTCCTTCAGCAGGTTAGGGAAGTTTCCTGTCATTGTTTCTTCAAATATGTTTTCAATTTCTTGATCTCTCTCTTCTCCTTCTGGCATCCCACTGATGCAAATGTTGGTATGCTTGATGGTGCGCAAGAGGCCCCTTAAGCTATCCTCGTTTTGGGGGGTTATTTTTTTCTTTTTGCTGTTCTGATTGGGTGTTTTCTACTACCTAATTTTTCAAATTGCTGATTCATTATTCTGCTTCATCTAATTTACTGTTTATTCCCATTAATGTATTGTTTATCTCAGTTATTGAGCTATCCCTCTTGATTTTTAACTGCATAAGTGGATGTAGGACCAGCCTGTTCTGCATCTCCACGCCTCCTACCAGTCTCCATGTGGCTGCTTCTGTATGTCCTTCATTATAGGACTTATGTTCAGCTAGACCTCAGGTGGTTCTCAATGATGGTTGTTCTGTAGTTTAGTTGTAATTTTGATGTGGTGAACTATTGTAATTTTGATGAAGGTGAACTATTTACTTTTTGGGTGACCTTATCTAAATTAGTTTACACTTCTGAACCTTAGCATTCTCATTTACACAAGGGCCATAAAAACACATCTTAGAAAATTAGAGATGATATACAAGGAGTACCATCCCTAGAGGTAGGTGCTCAAGAAAAGGCAGGAGTGAAACATGGTGAAAAGAGTTTCGGAGATCGCTAATTCAAGTTCAGGATAGACTGTTGTGCTATGAACCAAACATTACATGTAGATAAATCCACTGTTGTTATATCTGCATTTTCTGGTCAATGCATCTTTCTCCAACAAATACCTCCTGAGCTGTTAGTCTCTGTTGGTCACTATCGTGTGTTTGGGAGGATGGAATTTAAAGTGAGATAATGTTTTCTGCTCTAAAGTCAGTGTCTAGTTTTGGAGTGGAGAGAGATAAAAGAAGAAAATTAGCCCAAAATATGGTGTTGTATATAATGTGAAAAAAGGATAGATGGTTAACATTCCTAGAACTATTCACTGTCATTGATCTATAGAGCATCGTTTTTTAAATTTAAATTTCACCTATAGCCACTTAGATGTGTGTAGCTGTGCCCCTTAGGAAGTTCTTGTACCTGATTATCACATATTCTACTCACTTCACTCAATCCATATCATTTGTTTCTTACACTGCTCTCCATTCAGTTCCATGGAAGTAAAATAACATGGCCACTGTACCACACTGAAGGCTCACTGGAAACACGCCCACCTGTCCACTGTGGTGGTAGAAAACTATGATAGCAGATAACCTTGGCTTGATTCTGTTTTACCACTTATTATCTATGTAGGCTCAGGCAAGTCTGCTTGTGTCTGATTTACTTTTTGACCAAAGGAAAATGATAATACCCACAGTGTTGAGGGGAACAATAAATGAAATAATGTAACGTAAATGCCTAGAACAGGGCTGGGTACAGCAAACGTGATCAATTATGTCCTCCATCATATATCCATCATATCACAGACTTACATGACAACTTAATATATGCCAGGTGTCATTTTGGTTGCAGAAATGATAAGGAGAGTATACATTCTATCCTTTACAAGCCTGTGTTTAATAAAGGAAGAGTAGGATGTTAAAAGATAAAAATATAAACCACAGTTCGAAACTATCTTCACATATCCAACACGCGAACAGTATTTTTCACATGTCCCAACAGTATTTTTGATCTGCGTTTGGGAGACTATGTTTGGGAAACTGTGGCAGGGAATGTGAAAATACTGTTTTCCGTCCCTGGTTGGTTGAATCCACAGATGTGAAGGGCGACTATAGAATCAAAAGTTATATGGCTATTTTCCACGGTATGGAGTCCATGTGCCCCACTCCTCAGTTGTTCAAGGCTCAACTGTACAGTTAAGTTCTCCAAAAAGTAAGAAATTATCAGGAAGCACATGAATTAGGCACTTGTTTTATATCTTTTAATGATTACTTGTTTGAGCCTTGTTTAAATTTAAGCCTTGTTTGAGCCTTGTTTAGATTTAAGCCTTGTTTAAAGCCTTGTTTAAAGGCATTAGTGTCCATAAGCAAATTAAATCAGATTTAATTTAAACAAATATGAATTTCAGACATCTTTATCTTATAGAGAGGCTCAATTTCCACCCTACCCTTATGTGCTGACACAAGACTTAACTGTTTTATTTAAGTTAACAGAAGGCAATTATCTACAATTATCTGTGGTTCTACCCCTGACTCATGAATTTGTAAGGCACTGTTTTCTAATATTGCTGATCTTGGTGCTTTTCCTGTATATGGAATAGCTTATCAGAGCAAACTATGACAGTTTAAACATGGCTTTTGTATTTAAGATGTTAATTTGTCTTCTTGGTTAAAGGTATCCCAATTCCTGTGCCTGAACTAATGTATTTATTACTTTTTGTGCCCATGTATTTACATCAAAATATTATGCACATGAAGGTGTTCATTGGAAGCTTTGGTTTAAGGTATAAATTTATCTTGTCCTAATATAGTTGTTACAAAATGAAAATGTTTAAGGTGACATTAAGTCTTATGTATAGGTGGCCTTTGTGTGAAAAATGTTGCTATTATGAGTTGGTTTGCTGCAGAGCTAGAACCAGAAGGGTGTAACACATTCTACTTTGTTTGGGACTTCCTCAGCTCTTTGACGATGAACTACATACGATGGCCAATTGATTCTCTTCTTGCCAGCAGGCTTAATGCAATGTTTTAGAAAAAGGCTTCTAGGATGGAAGTCAATACACATTACACCATTCAGCAACATGGTGCATAACTTTCCACAATGATCCACTTTGCTGGAGTCCTACAATTGGTACCCCACTAGATCACTATGACACTTGCTTTTGTATGTGTAATACTCCCAGAAATCTTCTGACTTGAAACCCTTTCCTAGTTCTTTGCTAGTTGGTTCTTTGGTGTCATTTTTTTAGTTGGTACTGTTCCTATGTCATCTGGAGAACCTAAATTTCTGCCTGAAATAATCCATAGTATTTGCAAAGGAAATCTCTTTTTTGCCTATTCTTCTTAATATCACCACCATTCCAAAAAATGTTGGGGAAATAATTTCCATTCCTTTCTAGCTATTTTTTTTCTTAATCTCAAATCATTATCACCTTTTCCTACCTCTGTCTACACCACCACCCTGAGTGAAATTACTGCCTTTTTAGCTATTACTGGAAAGGTATATCCTCATATAAAATCTATAACATGGTAGAGTGGTTAAAGGTAGAGATTTGAAATCTGGCTCAAGATGGAATCCTGAATCTGCCATTTATTATCCCCCGACCTTGGGACTATTACTTAACCTCCTCTATGATCTTCAATTTTATCATTTTCATAGGGTAGGTAAGTAAGATCACAGGGATTATAAATAAGATCAACAGATTAACTGACAAAAATTAAATCTCCAACAAATAGTAAGATATTTTTGTCATTATAGTCCCTAATCTCTTGTCTGCAGTTTTAAAATCCCCAAATCTCTGAACACAAAAAATAATTTTTGTAAGTTTGGTGCTAAAACTTATTTGGAAAAAAACATTGACCTGAACAGAGTTGAGGCTACCTACACTTTATTTTGCATTAATATTCATTCATTTTTCTATGGAAATATTACTATTGTTGATTCTGAGGTGCTGTTATAACAGATTACCTTTCTAAAATAAAATACAAATATTCTGAAATACATATGATCTCAAGGATTTCTCATGAAAGTCTAAAATATGGCATCACATTTCTTTTATTTCATGCAGAAGTTGCTTATTATTCATAATGATCCCCAGGATGTCACAAAAATCACTGCTGTGGTTTGCCAAAGGTCAGTGCTTTTACAGGATATTGCCAAAATTGGCACATTCCCCTTTTCAGAGATCCTGAGAGCATTTGAAATAAGGATGAGGTCTCTTCTGCACTTTTGCTGGCATTTATGTCGTAAAGTTTTCATACAAGTCATTTAATAGAACAAAATAGAATTGTCATAAGTATGAAAACTGAATTGCTTCATGCTGCAAAAATTCTAAGTTTTGAATGTCCTTTGCCTCACTTATGGTACTTGAAAAGGCAGGGCATTTTCTGATTTTCCTTGTACATTGGTCTTCTTTGGGGATTCTTATGAAGCAAGATCCCTGCATGTGGGGTTCAAGAGCTTTCAGCAGCTACAGGCAACTAAGTATAACTTCAATTGCCCTCAGCTCCTTGAGTTATTTAAAGCATGCCATGAAAACTACAATTCCTTTCTTTCTCTGGTTGCTGGATATATTTTCCCTCTTTCACCACCAACTTTAGGTCTTTCGCTTTCATAAGTTTCATTTTTGGTCTTATGTATCCTCAAAAGGTCATTGTCTCCATTTATGTAACCCTAACAGAAAGTAGTATTAGTTAAGTATTGCTGTGTAACAAACTATTCCACAATTTTGCGGCTTAAAACAACATTGTTTTTAGGTGGTTCTGACTCAGGCTCTCTCATGAGATTGCAGTCAAGATGTCAAGTGGGTCTGCAGTCATTGGAAGGCCTGACAGAGGCTGGAGCATCTGCTTCTGAGCTCACTCATGTGGCTCTTAGTCAGAGGTCTCAGTTCCTTTCCTTATGGGCCTCTCTGTAAGTACTCAGTTGGGCTTTCTTACAGAATGGTGGTTGGATTAAAAAGGCAAGTATTCTGAGGAATGGGGCCACAACAGCCATATCATCTTTTATGAGTTATCATCAAAATCTACACAGCATCATGTCCAACATATTATTTTGGTCAATTCAGTTAAGGGGATGGGAAATAGACTCTAGCTCTTAATGGGAAGTGGCAACATTCTGAAAGAGAATGTAGAAATATGGAAATATTGCTGTGGCAAAATTTTTAGAAAATGTTATCTATCACACTATGGGTTTTCTAAATCATAGAGTACTCAACCAGACAAGATCTATGGAGATCCATTTAGGCTAGAATTGGGAGTAGAAAAAAGGGATAGAGTATGGGGGGACTACTGGTTATTCTCTATGATGTAAAGGTAAATAGGGCTTTCTTCTTGCTCCATCTTAGCCACCATCTTTCTTGAATTTATTTCCATTTGATTAGGCTGGCTGAAGACATGATAAAGTAAAGTCAAGAAATGTATCTTCCTACTTGATTTTCTTACTTATGACATCCTTAATCTTATTTTCTAGGGAGATAATTAGAAGTTAGATGTTGATATCATTTTTTATTGCTCAGCTAGAATGGCCTGAAGTTTACGTTAAATAGTGATTTTTGCTCGACTAATTGCTGACCAGAAATGACTTATATGAGGTCATACCATAGTCTATTTTGAAAACTCTGGTTAAATATAAATGAAATAGAAGCTCATTACACAAATAATGTTAATGCATGGGATAATGCCAGGGGAATATAAGACCTATGTCATAGAATTTCTAGGTATACCTATGTACATAAAGGATATGCTTTAACCTAGAGTATGACTTACATCTTTTATGAATATGATTCTTTTAAAAGAATTCATTGAGAGAAATAGTCCCTTTCTAACCTTACTTTTTTTTCTCTCAAATTAGAGCTAGGTCTCTTTTAACCAATTCTGTTCTAAGGTGAAAGGCTTATCCTGGAGGTTGTTGGAGTTCTGTTTTTTGTTTGCCTGATTAAGTGGAAAGTTTTGTATGAATAAGTCTTACTGTGTATATAAAGGACAAGACAATTGAAGAACTAGGAAGAATCCGTATCTCTGTGTGTTAATCATCTTGTCTTGTTAGGATGTCCATATTGCTGGTAATCAATCCTGTCCCTGGTTGGCAAAAGCTGCACTAACACTTCTTTACAAATCCTTCACTACCCATCAAACACTTCATTTAAAGTTCTCACTAATTTATTCTGTGCATATGTAATTTGTGTTTATATAAAGCATCTCAGAACGAGGTACACAGCCAACACAGTAACTAGAGTTTTAAACTGTACAGGAAAATATATACAAATCTATGGGAGGGTGAAAGGGAAAGTCCCCTCACAGAGGAATATGTGAACTGTAGACATTTAGAAACTTGCTAATTCTTTTCTAAGAAATGCCTAAAAACGTGGTAAAAAATTACTCTTCTGACAGGTTCTTTACTTTGGGGCTGAGCACAGTTGGACATCAGCTTCTGTGGCTTTTGTATAATTGCCCTTGCAGGATAGTGGAATGTTTCCCTGCTGCCTGCTCTACAAAGTCTATCTTCCTATTCTTGGCTTTCAAGGCCCCTAATGACATCAACCCACCCTCAATCCTGTGACACTGATCTCCACACGCTTCCTGTTACGCACAGTCCTTTAGTCTTTTTCAGGACAGTTTTCTTGTTTTCTGTTTCATAGGCTATGTTCTATTCTTTAGCCCATACGGTTCCCTCTTTGCTCTTAGGAGCGAGGCAACATTTATTAAGTATATACTGTGTACCATGACTGGTAAAGATAGAAGAGACAGTCTCTGCTTTCAAGAAAATCAGTGGTTGAGATAATAAGCTTTCACTTTTGAAGATACAAGTATTTCAGTTAGGTTTATGTAAGTTTTTGAAATACTAGTATACATTGTTTTAGTCAGATTGCTTACCACATAGTTTAATTTGTAGTAGTAATAATAGTAGTAATAATTATAACCACACCTTATAATTCTATACTACTTTTAGAATTATAAACAATTTATTCTCATTATCTTGTTTGATTCGGTGGTAGGTCTCATTTCTGTATTTTCCTTTCTATAGTGTGGATTACTAAATTAAAACTCATAAAATATACCACAAAATTGTAACCTAGGAAGTATATTCTGGAGCTGGGACTAGAACCTAAATGCCCTGATGCTTAGCTGTGTTTTTGTTCCACTAAATCACACCTTTTCACTTAATGGTTAGCTAAGATCAGTGCACTGAATTAGAGGGAACTGGTACTGAATGAAGAAAATAATTTTAGATCTTGGCACAATATTAGAGATTATAACAGTTCTGGTTTGAGGGTTCTGTGCCATTTATGACAATGAGGGGACAATGATAATATATGCTGGTCCAGGGTAAGGTATCAGAGTCAATCTTATCTATCAAAAGTGTTTCAAGCCTGTGTTTCAAAGACAGGAGTGGAAGGTTTCCCTTTTCTGTTTCCTTTTGTTTTTGAAGTTAACTATACTTTTTCCTGCTCTTAGTTTCCTCCAACTCAAGGCCAGCACTATTTGTAGTTCTAATTTTCTTTTACAGAAGTATTAAATAAACATTTGTGGATTCATACAAGGATACCACCTCATGTATAATCTTGGTTCTATGTAACAATTTATTTTGAGTTTCCAATGATCCAGTCTCAGGTGGAATGTTCTCCTTCTCTCCTTTTTAAACAAATTCTGTTCTTAATTCAGGACCTAACTTACACATCATTCTAGGTGGACTATTTTTCTTTTTCCACTTAGTTTCTTGATTGAATTCTTAACTTCCGATATTTTATCTCTTACTGTTTTTCTGCCTGGTAGCAGAAAGATTTAAGAGAAAAAATTATTATGGTGAGGTTACTAGTATTTTCTACCAGATATTTCTGGTGTTCCCGTTGTACACATTTCAGAAGTTAGCTGTGGTCTCTTGACTTGCTTTGGTTCATGAAGTAAAAAATAGTGAGGTCTGACTAGAAGTCTTGAGAGCTGGTCTGTGATTTACTATGTGTTTCCCTAGGTTAAGGTGACTGACAAGGCTCTAGATTGGTGGCTACCCCATCAGCTCCCTTTGGCAGCCTGCAATGGACATGAGACATGAAGGAGAGATAAACTTTTGTTACATTAAGTCTCTGAGATATTGAATTATTTGTTATTGTAACATAACCCAGCTTATCTATCTGTCTTGTCTAAGTTCTAAACTGTCTAAATTCTGAAACCAACTAAAGAAATAGCCATAAAACTTGATAGAAATCAAAACAACCCCCTTCCGCCCCCGCAAATTGTTCTGAGACTCAACTTCCAAGGTATGGAGGGGAGATTTTTCCCACAGAGCAGCAAGTAATTCTCCAGACACCAGCTGGGTGTCCTACAAGTCAACGCAATTGTGACATTATCTATTGGGAGATAACATCAGATTCCAGGTTGAGGGCTCAGTTCTATAAAATTCTCCCTCCGCCCCCCCAACTCTAGACACCAGTCAAAAACCCAGGTTATTTATTACCTGTGCTTCTGACCACTGGCTGGCTATAGATTGAATGTTCTAACAATTGCCTCATTGGACTTCATTTGCCAATCACTTCTGACTGACTGGCTATAAATTAGAAATTCCCATCACCTCCCTATCAGGTTCAATTAATTTCCTAGAGCAGCTCATAGAAATCAGAGAAATATTTTACTTAATAGATCACTGGCTTATTATAAAAGGGTATAACTCAGGAAGAGCCAGGTGGAAGAGATACATAGGGCAAATAGGGGAAGGTATCGAAAAGGAGTTCAGAGCTTCCATGTACTCTCCAGGCATGCTATTCTCCCCTATCTCCAAGTGTTCACCAGTCTAGAAACTCTCCAAACGTTTTTATTTATTTATTTTTTTGAGGTAAAATAACATTATGTTAGTTTTGGGTATACAACATATTAATTAAATCATTGTATACACTACAAAGTGATCATAATAAGTCTAGTTATCATTTGTCACCATACAAAAACCCCTTTCACCATTTGGTCTTTCTCCCAACCCCCTTCCCCTCTGAGAACCACCCATCTGTGTCTGTATCTATGAGTTTTGTTTTATTTTATTCAGTTTTTGTTTTGTATTTGTTTTATTTTTATCTTTTATTTTGTTTTAGAGTCTACATGTTAGTGAAATTATATGGTATTTGTCTTTCTCTGACTTCTTTTGGGTTTTTAAAGAGGCTTCATTACATAGTTATAATTAAGTTATTGGCTATTGGTGATTGATTTAATCTCCAGGCCCTCTTCCACCCCAGAGGTTATGGATAGGATTTGAAAGTTCCAACCCCTAATCACATAGTTGGTTATCCTGGAAACCAGGCCCCACCACCCCCTTTAGGTTTCCTAAGCTTTTTCCATAAATCACCTCATCAGCATAACAAAAGATATATTTATCTCTTATCTCAGGAAATTCCAAGCATTTTAGGAGCTCTGTGCCAGGAGGGTGGGTTGATATCATTAGGGGCCTTGAAAGCCAAGAATAGGAAGATAGACTTTATAGAGCAGGCAGCAGGGAAACATTCCACTATCCTGTGAGGGCAATTATACAAAAACTACAGAAGCTGATGTCCAACTGTGCTCAGTACCAAAGTAAAGAAACTGTCAGTTTTTCCTTTAAGTCTCTGAGACTGTTTTTGATTAGTTCATTCATTTATTCTTTTCTTTAGATTCCACATATAAGTGAGATCATACGGTATTTGTCTTTGTCTGGAAAAAAAAAAGAACCTGTCAGAAGAGTAATTTTTTTTTACCACGTTTTTAGGCATTTCTTAGAAAAGACTTAGCAAGTTAATCTGTCTCTGTTAATTTGATTCTTAGCTCAACTAGAAGAATTTAGAAGGTGGGAGGAAAAGTGTTTTTTTTCTTTTTTTTTTACCACCACAAATGCCTTATCTTTTTGAAGTGAGTTTTATCTGCACAGATGAGAAAACTGAAGTTCAAAGTTTAATTTGTCCAACCAAGGTAGAAAACTAAAATATGGCAAAGCCACAATGGCTTTGGTCAAAGACCAAATATACATATATTTCTTATTGTAAATCACAATGTCACATCCTCACAAACAAATGACAACAACAAACTCAAAACTCACCTTGTTAATCAGAACTGTGAAAACTTTCAATGCTAACCACCTGGGATTATTATAGAAGTAGTTCAATGCTGTGTGGTCAGTGAAAGATCGACAGGTAAAGAGACTGCATTAACATTTTGTTGTATATCAGTCATTGTGGCACAGATATGAATATCCCTTTAAAATAATTGTGTGAGGTTGTTTGTTTGTTTGTTTGTTTAAAGATATTGGGTCAGTTCACCAAGCAAACTGCCCTTTCTGGGTCTTTTAAATTGACTTCCTAGAGGGCACTAATCTCTGTGTTGTTACACCCTGGTGTGCTTTCCTGGAGTGTAGACCCCCAGTGTGATTTTCTGGAGTGTAGACAATACTGTCTACTCAGGGAGAACTGTACTCTAGGATTCCTGTTATCCTTAACCGCCCTCCTTTTCTTTTTTTTTCTCTTGCTTTTTGATCAGGCAAATATAAAGGCAGTGATTAGTTTCAATGAAGGAAATGTTGATTAATCACCACAGTTAAAGATTCATGACTACTACCTCAATATTAGCTACATCAAATTATAATGATTTAAAAGGAGAAAACTCTGTCATTGTCAATCATCAAATGTCAAATGTCTAAAATCATTTGATATTATGAGTTTTTGAGTTTAATGGGAATCATTCACCTTTCCTTTGACCTCTTGGGAAACAGCAAAAGAAATTTCAAAATGAGGCTTGTATTTTACATTGTGTCTTTGCCGTATTTTAGCTTTTTACCGTGGCTGGACAAATTAAACTTTTTGAACTTCAGTTTTCTCATCTGTGCAGATAAAACTCACTTCAAAAAGATAAGGCATTTGTGGGGGCTAAAAAATATAATACTTTTCCTCCCACCTTCTAAATTCTTCTAGATGAGCTAATAATCAAATTAACAGAGACAGATTAACAGGAGAAAATCGAATTTTAATACAATTGTATAAGTAATTCACATATGCATGAAAATTCCAAAGACAGTGAGGTAACATTAAGTATATATGACATTATGGACAACGGGAAAAAGGAGGGGAACGGGTCTTAGATTTCAGAAGTAAGAGAGGGCAATTTACAGATAGTTGAGGGGACACATGTGGCAGGCAAATTCTTGCTGGGCAATTCAGAAATAAAGGGACACTAGCTAACAGGCCCCTGCCAGAAGCCCTCCTAGTTACTGTACTTAATTCAAATTAGGCTAATGCACCATCCTAAAATTCCCTTCCTGGCATAGGCTTTTCTATCTGAATCTCTTGGGCAGGAAATGGTGGAGGGTCAAAGATTCTGTGTGTTACTTAATACTCAGCTTAAAATTAATACCCCAAAATGCAGTTTCACGGTGGCAAAACTTTGGACCCTTCACATTCAACACACCAAACCTAGTGCTCACCACATGGCAGACATGCAAATTTTTGTTTTTCCTCAGCCTCAAACTTATTGTTATTATTTAGATTACATTTTAGACTAAAAAGAAAAAAAATCCAGAAATTGTATTTTAAAAATATACTAGCTATTGATTTCATATCATTAATATATTTTACAATAAAATATTTTTTCAATTTCCTTAACATTTGCAAAGTTTAGACTGTGCCTATCTTTTGAGCAGAAGGTAAATAGCACATTTAACACCGAAGCAAATTAAATGCAAGTGGAGACATATAATCAGTGCAAAACTATAATCTAAGGTAAATGCAAAGCTTTCTTCCTGTAAGACCCCTTTGTCTTATAACAATTATTCATAAAGCCCAGCGCCATACTGGCAGAGTAATGAGTCCATTTCTGTGGAAATATACTCATTTCTATTCAGCTTGCTGCTTCCCAGGGGAATTATGAATTGCTTTCCTAGTTTGAACACGTAGTCCATGAATCTCAAGGAAAAAAAAATGTATAAAGAGTCAGTAACTAACAGTTTACCTTTAGATATCAAGACAACTGTTAAAACAGTTTGAAAATGAAAAACTAAAGAAATACGAAGAAATGAAAATTGAAATACTTGCTATTTGTGAGTACCACTGCAATTCCTGCAGTACCTCAGTACCTACATCCTTCCTAGGATGAAGATAAAAGTGCAGTTAGGGTAGTTGCAGTGAGACGATTCAAGCTTTAACCATCTTGAAGTTGTTACTGAATATTCAAATGCATAGCCCTTGTCTTCTGACCAGTCTCATGTTTTTATGGGAAGAGAATGGCAGGAGTAATTCAGAGGGACCTTTAAAAAAGGAATCCCACCAATTCTGGAGGACTGTGTGCAGCCCCAGGAGTTTTAAATGGCTGGCCAAGCTGCATTTTGTAAAATCTTCTATTTGAATCCTGTGAAGCACATTTTCTCTCTAGTTTCCTCTAGTCAATCACTACCTGTCGTCAGCACTGCTGCTGCGCTCATTTACATTACTCGGCTCCCATATAGGATATTTGAATTAAAATCCCATATTCCCCCGTCTCTTCCATTACTGTGCAGCAAGTGTCTCTCATCCTGTTTATGACCAGCTTCTGTCTTTGTCTTCTGGACCCCATCTCCTCTCTGCCATTCAAGTACTTTTCTCCTGCAGTTATTCTCTCTTTCTCCTGCTTCATCAGTCTCTCACCCTCTTGAATTTTTCCGTTCAGCATAAAAACATGTTCTGTGTTCTCCCACCTCCATAAAGCCAGAATGCCTGATTTTCCTGTGACCTCTCATCCTGCTTCTGTCTCTGTCTTATTTGGGTGCTTAGTGTCTCCAGCTGGATGCTGGGCAGCCTCTGACAGGAAATCGTATAGATGTTGGCATGAATGTCACATGGGCACCCATAAGATGTGGAATAAAGTTTATCATTTACACAATAAACAGCCAAAGGATTCCTCAAGGAGAAGGGCTCAGATTCATTCTGAGTAAAGCAAGAGAAAAGTAGGGTGGGTGGCTTTGGCTTTTGATGTGGTGGGGTACTGGGGTGGGGTGGAATGGGTGACCTGAGTGCTGGGTGGGGTTTGTATGGATAGAATTTCCCCATCAGCACCAAGGGAGGGAGCATGTGAGCTTTTGTTGGGTTGCAGCCTCTTTAGGAACTTCTCAGGGGTAATCTGAATCCCCCACCCACTCACCCACCCATGGATGACAGTGAGAGACTGAAGAAAAAGGCAGACCACTCCAGATTGGTAGATGCAGGTTTAATAAACAAGGGAACTTACGAGGCTTGTCGGGGTGGCCACAAGACTAGTAGTTTTCCATACCCATCTGCCAAATCTTAAAAGTTTACATAGAGGCCCTGACTGGTTTCAGTCATAGACACAGGAGGCCTTAACTGGCTTTAGTCACATACCCATTTCACGTAGTCTCATCACCTAGTTCAAATAGTCTCATCACCATATTGCTATCTCAAGTCTATGTTCTTGGACAGCATGTGGTATGGGCAAGGCAAGTGGAGTGCACATTCCAACCATAGAGAGGCAGTGGGGAGCCTCCAATTGTCTGGGTCCATCTCCCGAGCCAAACCAGTGCTCACATCTTCTTGATGACCTTCCCCAACAGCTTTCTTATCCACTTGCCCAGGCAATAGCAGACTTGGAGTATAAAAGCTGTCAGGGGAAGCTGGATATTAAAAATGGAGCCTTTCTCTTTATTATACTCTCTTTCACTCTTCCTTTCAATACAAAGCTTCTCCAAAAAGTCTCCAGTTCTTCATCACCATTTCTTTTTTAACTCCTTTCTAATCACCTTTTAATTTCTAGTACTCCACCAAAAAGATTCTTGTCAAAGTGGTGTATGACCTACACATCAGCGAGTCCAATAATAGTTTTCTATGCTCATGTTACTAGATCACCCAGTAGTCTTTGACCCATCTGATCACTTCACTCTTCCTGACATTCTCCCTCCTCTCTCTATTTCTGTGGCACCACACTCCCTGGGTTTCTTTCTATCTCTCTGGTTGTTCTCCCCAGTCACCTTTACATGATACTTCTCCCTCTGACCAGAAAATATTGGGGGCATGTACAACTTTCTGTCTTCCTTTCTCTTTTGTATCAAGCCCAATGACATAGCAGATAACATTTCTTTTTGTGGCTTTAAATATCTATATGCCAATGCAAGTTTATATCTCCATATAGATATTTTTATGATTTCCAGGCTTCAAATCCAGGCTGTTTGAAAGTTCTATTTGGATTTTCATAGCCATCTGAAAATTAGAACTCCCCAAGGAAAGTCTGATTTCCCTTCCAAAATATGTCCCTCTTTCAATCGTCTCTATTTCAGTAAACGGCATCACCAAGCTTCCATGACAAAAGCTAGAAACCTAGAATCATTATTGATTATTTATTTCTTCCATTTCCTCACTTGCCACATGTACTTCATCGGAGCTTCTCATTGTTCCATCCCCAAAATACAGCTCATCCTGCTCATTCTGTCTATTTTTAAGTAGAGTTAGATGTCATTTGCTCTAAGTCATCATCATTTCTTTCCAGGTCTGTTATGGGAACCTCCCAATTCATGTCCACATTTCCACTCCTTCTCCAATCCAGCTTCTCAGAATAGTCAGAGTGATATTTAAGAAATAAATCAGATCACATCACTCCCCTTGCTTAAATCCCTCCAATGGCTTAATATACACTCAGAGTAAATTCCAGTCTCCTTATCGTACCACACACACAGTGCCCTCATTGTAGCTGACATGTAGGTGATTATTCTGCCGTCTGCACTACTCCAAGTGCTTTCTAGGCACTCATTTACTTAATTTTCGCACTGACACTAAATGTTATTTGATCTAAATATTATTATTATATCCATATTTTACCAGAGAAAATGAACTATAGAGATGTTAAGTAACATTCCTATGGGGGCACACCTAGGAAATGGTGGGCATGGGATTCAAATCCAGGCTACTTGGCTCCAGACTTCATTCTGGAACCAACATATATTATTGCTTCTTGAGCAAAAGGATGGATGAAGGAATGAGAGTGGTTACTTAGTGAGGTATTAAATAAATGGTCATTCAGCCATTCCTAAATTTACTCAGAGAAGCAAAGGCCCTGCATCACAGGTCAAGACTAAGAAGCTTTGTCAACTCTCTGCAGTGCAGTTTTTATGCTAGCAGTAGGTCTGGGTTTAACCTGAACCTTTTCCTTCTTTTCTTTCAACTCAAACATACCATCAACATGGCAACCTGTGGATTTCAGCCTGACAGTGTTATACTGCATGCAAATGGCCTGGGGAGGGCAGCAATGCCCAAATGAGACTCAATGCATTGCAGAGTGCCACGTAATTGCCATGGGTACTTAGCAGAATTGAATCCACCTCCCTTGTCAAGATATACAGTGCTACTTATGCTCCCAGCAACAGTTTTTGGGCAAACTTGCCAATTCCACAGCCCGTTGTGATAGGTCCTAAAACAGTAGGTCATCAAAGTCAGTTAAACATTGACATTGATTCCTGCTCTGTGGAGAACAAAACGTGGGATATAGATTGAACATGTTCCAGTTCCTGCCCTTAAGGCAAGCAGAAGACAGAGAGACTTTCACTAAATATAACAAATGTCAGTATATGAAAATGTTATAAAAATGCACAAAATGCTGTCGGAACACAGAGGAGGGAGGGCTGAATTCTCCCAAAGGAAATGGAGAGGCTTCATAGCGTAGGTGATGGGCATTTATGAATTCAACAAATGTTTATTGAATTTCTACTGTATTTTGGGCTTTGGATTGGGTACAACATCTATTTCATTGAATTTATTGATATAGGCATAAGTCAGATAGGAAAGAAAAGGTAATCTTCTGATGAAAGGTAATATTCATAAAAAATAATAAATTAATATTTATTCCCCAAGATGGGGCAAATTTTGTCCAGTTTGCTAATTCTACTTGTTTATAACACCCACCTGTCTTAGTCGGAAGGGTAGAAATGAGAAAGGAGGAATCCAGTTGCTTCTGCTCTGTTCTGGAGAGAGATGTTCAGAAACAAAGTGTGGCTAGTCATCAGATACTGAGACTGTCACTACACACGTAATATTCTGGAAATTCATGCTGGAACATTAATGTATAATGATTACAGGCAAGTAGTCCTGTGCATAGGTTCAAAACATTTTTAAAGTAGTCTCTTTTGATGTTTTCTATTTAAATTGTTTTCTTATTAAGCGAATATCTTGCTGTCCCTTCAAAGTTATTCCTATACGTTATATAATTACATAGTGCTTTTGTGTAGCTGATATGAGAAATGCTTGCTATGATATGCTTTAGAACGAGACATAGTAGTTATTCTGGGAAGACGTCAGAAGGCAAAAAAGGAAATAACTTCAAATACAATAGGTTAAAGGAAAAAAAGCAATCCGAAACTGGTGTGTGACACACTTAGGAACACTGTTCAAGGTCCTGAACTTCTCCAGTTTTTTGTAGACTGCTGGCTTTTGGTATAGGGGAGAGGAGATGCAGGGAGAAAGTTTAAGGAAAAGAGCCTTGTAAATCCTGTTTTGGGAGGTAATTCCACAGCCAGAACTGTTGTATCAGTCCATTTCCAGGTCCACTTGTTCAGATATGACAGACCCACAGCTGTGACATTGATTCAGCTCACTTGGCTGGCATGATGTTCTCTTCCTCCTTCACTGGCCTTGAGAGTGTTTGCTTGGGCATTGTTCAACAACTTTTTAGAAATCTATGCTCCCTGGATTATGTACTTGCCCTTCTGTATGTAAATACTCTTTACTCTTTGCCTCCAAATATCTATGAGATACGATCAGGAATAAAAACACAATACCACCTAGAAAATACTATCTTGAATGCTGTGAACTGGTTCAAAACACTTTGGATTTCGAAATATCTAACTGTCAGTCCCTATCTAACTAGTGCCCTCACTAGTAGTGTGAACTTTGGAAAGTTATTTATTGTGTCTGAGCCCCAGTTTGTTTATGTACACATTGAAACAAGTAAGACCTTACAATGCTGACTCAGAAGATGAAATATGATAATTAGGCATTTTGCATAGGATTAAGACTTTGTTCAACAGAGGGTGAAATGTTATAACAACTTGGCCCAGTGTCACAATCAATCCTGATTATTTCTATTGATTGCTCTAATTGGTCTGGCTGGGTGGAAGAGTGACACCATGTCATATCACCCAGATCCACCTCCTTCTTTCCCCTCCTAGGAGAGAACTAGGCACTCATTCCTAAGTGCTTGGCTGTGTTGGTTGCTGATGGCTCAAGACTACATCCCTCTTTGAAAATTGCCCTCTGATGAAGGAGGCTGCCTTGCTTGGGTTTAGGAGCAGCTCACATCCAATGATTTGTCACTTTGGGCATTACAAAGCCATTACTCCTTGCCTCAATAAGAACACCTCTGGAGGACTTGTACGCTAGAGCTTTTTGAGTGATGGGCTGAGGCTGCAGTTGGAACTATACCTCAGTTTGTCTTCTCTCTCTGTTCAGTCCTGCCTGCTTCCCTTGCTCCCTCACAGTTGTTTCTGAGATCACATCCCATTAAGCCTCCTGTAAGCACACCTCACATCTTAGTGTCTCTTTTCCCAGGATCCCTAGAGAGAAAGGAGGCCTCTCCATTTTCCTATACTACTGTGTGGTTCATCCTTCCTGAAGGAAGGGGTACAAGGTTCCAGAGCTGGAGCTTCCCAGAGACCCCCCCCCAAGAGCCTCTGGTATTACCAACAGAACACCAACTAAAGAACAGATGACCTTGTTGGTGTCCTCAGAATGATTATTTTTTCTTTTCTCTGAAAATTCCAAGCTTCCACAAACTTTTCTGTATTTTCTGTCCATGCAGTTTGGTTTACCCCAGACTAAGTCAGTGATTTTCTCCCTCGACCCAGCTGAGCAGAGCTAGGAGTTGAAGAGATGGCAGCTGCTCCTGCTATCAATGCCACACCTTCCTTTGTTCCACTGACAGACACTTTACCAAGACATCATAAAGAGGACTGAAAGAGGAAATAGAATGTGAGTCCCCAAAAGACTGCCTGTCTGTTGGGTTATGATTTTGAAGTGGTTTGGGTATTACCTGGCAGATCACAACAGGTTTTTGAAAAAGGCAAAGAAGCAATTTCACTTTTGTTAAAGCTATGACTGGCTTGAATCAGCGCCAGATTGCCGAAGGTTGGCTAACTTTAGGCTATTCACAGGACTTCTGGCTTTGGAAGTTTTCCGTTAGGTGAACAGTTTTAAATAAATCATATAAACAGATCCTTGTTCAGTGCCCGCTCACCACGTGTAGGACACTGTTTTTGTCATTCTGAAGTTTGTAAAAGATGATTCCTGCTTTTAAGTCTAGGGTTTGCCTGGAATCATAGGAGATATTGCATGAAAACTTCAACCACATGACTTCAAATATTCTGAAGACAACTCTAAAATCACAATAGCTTTCAAGTTATATTCCAGGCAGGCCTCCATTACCATGTGCTATAACTACTTTGGTACAGAGCCTCCTTTAATAAGGTGAGCAGATTTCCCGGTATTTTAGCCAACTCAACTGAATATTCTCACCCACGAAAGTAGACAGCTTTTTTTTTCTTTTTCCTTTTCCTTCCTTCCTTCCTTCCTTCCTTCCTTCCTTCCTTCCTTCCTTCCTTCCTTCCTTCCTTCCTTCCTTCCTTCCTTCCTTTCTCTTTTTTTCTCTCTCTCTCCCTCCTTCTCTTCCTCCCTCCCTCCCTCCCTCCCTCCCTCCCTCCCTCCCTCCCTCCCTCCCTCCCTCTTTCTCTCCCTCTTTTCCTCCCTTTCCTTCTCTTTCTCTCTCTCTCTGTTTCTTTCTTTCTAACATTCTTGACTATCAAAATCTGTTTCTGAGACAATTAAGGACAATGCATGTGACTGAAGTGCTAGAGTCAGTGTCCAGATTGATAAAAAAACAAAACAGACAAACGAGAAAATAACAATGTCCAGTCATGAAGAACCTCAAATGTCAGGGGAATAGGTCTGTTTTCATACAGCAGTATTTTCCTTCGGTAATCTGCCATACAAACTTTATCAGCAACTTTTGGACACTTAAATCATTCCAAGTGTTATGTGTTACAGAAAATAGAAATGTTATTAAACTTGTGCCCATAGGGAAATATGAATCATAAAAATCCAATCAACTAGAATTAAAAACTTCAGATTTTATATAATTTATGTTGAGATGAGCAGCACTGAAAACATAAATTTATTAAAAGAGAAAACAGTAATTGAAGTCGTCTTCAGGCATTAGAAAGTCTCTTAAGCATTAAGAACAGATAGTCTGACTTTTGGAGCTTTTCTAACTGCACAGAAATGGATTATAAGTTTTGTTATGGAACTGAGTCCATGTTGATTAACCAAAATGAAAATTCTTAAAAATACAAAGGTTTTAAAACTTGTTGTTGCTGTTTGTTTAGGCACAACTTCTTATTGTCAAGTAAAATTTTAACAAAATCTCAATTTATAAAATAAGTGGAAATCATGCTTTAGTGAAATACAGTTCCTAAAATGCACTTAGTAAAATACATTTAAATGTCCTAATTGAAGCCTCTTTGATACACATGAAAATTTAGTTCAGCATTCAAATTTTTATTTATTTATTAGCTGCACAATATGGAAAAAATTAGCATGCACACAGATAAGTAGCTGAATGTAACTTTTTTTATTATTATTATTATTTTTTTAACGTAACACTTTGCAATCACAGTATACTTTTCAGGTAAAGATGGGAAGAGATGTTATATTTGGAGGTTTGCCACTAAATAATTTAACCTGGCAACAAACATTAACATTTTGTTTTTTTCTAATGTACTGTGATTTGAGATTGGTGTATATATGTTGCTTACAATAGTTTTAACAATTAGTTTAAAAAACATAAAAATAAAATTTGAATGAAATATTTACAGATTTCTAAAACACGTCTTTCAAGAGTAGGCAAATCTCTGTTACAGTACATAAGCAAAAAAAATCAAAACAGTGACATCTACCCCAGGGTATTAAATTAACGAACATACATAAAGTGTGAGGGTTAGATGTAACTTATGCCTTTCATAAGTAATAATTCATTTCCTTTTTTAAAAATCCTGTCTCTACTATTGACTTTCAGTGTCATCTAGGACTATTTAACCTTTATGAAAATCACTTGCCTCATCTTTAAATTGGAAATATCTACCTAAAGGGCAATTGTGAGAATAAAGAAAGATAACATATGATATTTTCTCTCTCCTTCCTTCTTTTTAATTTTACATCACTATTAATAGTATTTATCTAATTATAAACCCAATTGACTGGTGGTACCATTCTCCCCTCTGCTCCATATAGTGAGCAAGAGAAAAGATTATTTTTTTATAAAAGTTTATACATTTATAGTGAGTAAAGAAAAAAGGTCTTTCGAGAACCACCTCTAAGGGGAAGCAAGGTATATCTCAGCGTGCTTCTTGCTGTTTAGCCTAAACATTTGTATCAAAACATTAAAAATTAACTAAGTCAACAACATTTGATTAAATGAAGATGGGATGAACTTCCAGGGGATGATCATTTAAGGGTGACATGAAGCTCAAAGGCTGTGTACAGCTGCCTTCAGATCCTCTCTACCTGGGAGTCTCACAGCTGTGTCTGAAAACAAACCTTTTTGCCTGAGACACCCCAAGAGTTCTTTACTCACATAGAAGCTAGAAGTCTGGCAGTAATATTTCACTTCCTCTTCTGACTCCCCTATCAATCAATTGCCAAGTCCTGTCAATGCCCCTGCTTAACCACTGTAACAACTACTACCTAAGTTAGGCTTTTATCTATATTCAGAATTAAATCAATAGCTTCCAAATCTATGTTTTCCTCCTTCCACAAATCTGAACAAGTCACTCTTTTCCTAAAGACGCGTACATGCCTCGCGTACTGCCTATGGAATGAAGTCGAAGCCTTCCAGGATCTGGTCCCTGCGTTTCCCCAGGATTCTTTTTCATTGTTTTTCTCCTGCTCAACAGAAAACTGCTTTAGTTCTTAGTATACACCACGTGGTTTTATGTTTATGTCTTTGGATTTCTCCCTTCTTTTATCTGGATAACCCAGCTCAGGGACAAGTTACTTCCAGGAAGTCTTATCTGAGTGCTACATCTATACCATCAAAGCTCCTTTCAAATGAATTTAGGTGCTCCTTCTCTGAGGTCCTATAGAACCCTATTCATTGTGCTTATGATAGGACATGGTGACTCTCTATTTAGGTGTCTGTATCCTTCTGTGAACTTCTGGAAGTAAAAGCACCATGTCTCACAGACTCAGTGTCTGGAATTCTTCCTGACTCCTAGGGTGAGAGAAAAAACTGTTTTTCACATATAAGATGTGTGAATGTATGAGTTGCCAATAGTCTTCCTCTTTCTTAGTAAAATTACCAGTTAGTCAAGAATGGATTGCATTTATTGGCACTTCAGGTGTGTTGATTGCTTATTTTTTAACCACAAACTGTTCAGCATTTTTTTTGTACTGAAGCTTGTCTTTATAGCACCCCCATAAAGAACATATTTAGGTAATCACACCCATTCTCTATACTGGTGGGAAGTTTCTGTTTATTTGAATTAAATAATTATGGATGTCTGCATGTGGCATGTGCCATAGTGGATGGTCCAGTTAATGGGTGAAGCATGTTTAATTGATGGGGGTAGACCATTGTATAATTTGACTTCCTCAGCCTGAATTTTATTGGCAAGCTCAGTGAGACTTTTAAGACAGACTGTATCATTATATTCCTGAGCATTTACAAAGCCCTTATAGAGTGCATGGAAGTGTTCCGGTACAATCGTGGGAGATGAGGGGAAAGTGGTAGTAAATTTTTATAAAAGAAAGATTTAAAAGCACCCTCTTACTCTTCTACCAGGCTTTGGTGAATCTGGATAATGTAAGCCCCAGATTAAACCATAGTAGGAATATAAATTAACAGAAAAAGTTAAGAAGTGACAACTCAGATCAGCCCAGAAATGGCAAGGTTTAGAATAGAATCATTACATTATCAAGTAAACAAAGAAAACCCATGACTAAGAAGTGCTGTGTTCTCCATGATTCAAGGAAGTAGTTGGAAACAAACATACCATATTTCCTCTTTAGTACCTGTTATTATCTAATGTACCCTGTAATTTACTTTTATCTTGTTTATGTCTGTCTCCTTCACTTTAAGCTCCATGAGGATAGTGTTCTGCATTGTTTGCTCCTATAACCCCAATACTTAGAACAGTGTGTAAAATGATAATAAGCACTGAATAAATATGTTCTGAATGAATGAATGGTCTAGTAAGATACATTATAGCCATATCAAACAATATGGAAAATGGCATCATGCAGAATAGTTAATCCCATGTTCTTCGAAATACCTTTGGTGGTATCTATCCCTCTCGAGTTAATTCCACCTGGAATTAATTTAATTATTAAGTGTAGAAATTGATAAAGTATTGAGCAGAAATACTGAACCATGTACTGCTTATCACTGGAGTTTTAGATTCTCTTTATTTCAAGATCACCCTTAGCCTAGAATTGTTCAATTATATGTTATATCTCCATAGAAATAAGCATTCCAGTTTTAAATATTATAGGTAAGATTTGCATTAAACCATGAATTGCAAATATAATGCTGACTACATTTACTGAATTTGAAATCAACTTACAATTTTCAAAAAATTTTCTCAAGCTCTGAATAAATAGCCATCATACTCACATACACAAGAAACAAAAACACTTAGAGACTCAGTTTAACCAGCAATATCACAATATTCTTAATGGAGTTGACGTTTAGTTTATTGCAAGATTTTATTAGAGAAGAAGCTCTTTTAGTCAAGTGTCAATATAGAACATCTTTGAAGTATTGATTGCCTTTAAATATATTTCCAGTACAATTTACAACGTTTGCTTATTGAACAGAACTGAATCTATCTCGACTATTCATGCTTTATAGGATTTAATGCTAAATAGATTATTTTAGCAAGTGTTTTGTTTTTGCCACAAATAATGTCAGTATGCTGTTCTTGTCATGTCATCTATTATCTTTAAATAGGTTGGAATTTTTTTCCTAAAAGCTTATTTTCAGTGATGTTTCACCTGTCAGCGCACAGTCTTTTAAGTTGAACGTTTCTGTTATAATCCAAGTTTTGACAGTGATTAGCGCTACACCTTTAGAGCAATTGCTTTTTGGACTTCAGCTTTCTTAATTTGTTAGATTGTCTTTATAGTTTCTTTTTTCACTAGAACTCTGTGGAAAATTTTATAATTATTTGAGAAATTTAGAAAATAAATTGAGGATAAAATAATTATATTCAATTTACCTTAAAATTCTTTTTTTTTTAAATTAAAGTTTATTGGGGTGACAATTGTTAGTAAAGTTACATAGATTTCAGGTGTACAATTCTGTATTACATCATCTATAAATCCCAGTGTGTGTTCACCACCCAGAGTCAGTTCTCCTTCCATCACCAGATATTTGATCCCCTTTACTCTCATCTACCGCCCCCCTTCCCCCTTCCCCTCTGGCAACCACTAAACTATTGTCTGTGTCTATGAGTTTTTGTTTTTCATTTGTTTGTCTTGTTCTTTTGTTGTTTTATGTTTATATACCACATATCAGTGAAATCATATGGTTCTCTGCTTTTTCTGTCTGACTTATTTCGCTTAAGATCCATCCATGTTGTCACAAATGGTCCTACTTCATCTTTTCTTACCACCAAATAGTATTCCAAAGGCAAGGGAAGTAAAAGCTAAAATAAATGAATGGGACTATATCAAACTTAAAATCTTCTGCACAGCAAAAGAAACCATCGACAAAATAAAGAGGCAACCGACTGAATGGGAGAAGATTTTTGCAAACAGTGCCTCCGATAAAGGGCTAATATCCAAAATATACAAGGAACTCATGCAACTCAACAACAAAAAAACAAACAACCCAATTGAAAAATGGGCAGAGGATCTGAAGAGACATTTCTCTAAAAAGGATATACAAATGGCCAAGAGACACATGAAAAAATGTTCAACATCACGAATCATCAGAGAAATGCAAATAAAGATCACAATGAAATATCACCTCACCCCAGTCAGAATGGCTATCATCAACAAGACAAATAGTAACAAGTGTTGGAGAGGCTGTGGAGAAAAGGGAACACTGTTGGTGGGAATGCAGACTGGTGCAGCCGCTATGGAAGGCAGTGTCGAGGTTCCTCAAAAAATTAAAAATAGAATTACTGTATGACCCAGCAATCCCTCACCTTAAAATTCTTTAATGCACATTAAATAAACTATAATACCTTTGTATCCTCTGATTAATCATTGATATAGGTTTCATTCATTTGTATAACATGAGTCAATAGCAGTTTGAGACTTTCAGAAAAAGAATTGTACAATTTGATATGTTATTTTTCTTTTCTCTCCAATTTTCATTTCAGAAGAAATGCTTTAGAAAGAAAAAAAGAGTATGATCAAATAATAACTTTGGGCTGGAGTAAATGGGCTCAGTTAGTATGTATTTAACTTCGTAACCTGAAATCTGAATTGTCTTGCTGCCCAGAGAATAACACAAAATTTTCGTTATCAATTATGTCTACTTTTCCTTTGCCTTGTTTTGTTCTTTAAATTTATATATTCATTTTGCGATGGAAGTTAATAGTCAGCAATATTTGCCTATGGGACAATAATTTTCCTTTCTTGTCAAAAACAAAGGTAAAATATATTCAATTTTGCTTCCATTAAAGTTATGGAGGTAAATTAATTTTCCCTTTCTTTTTCTAAAATTGTGCTGGCCAAATACATGCTGTAGTGTATAAAAGAGTTATTATTGAGATATAGGAAACAACAGCAATACAGATAGGTTATAGTGAGTATGATGACTGAGGGATGGTAACTTTAAGACTATATACATTTGTTATATTTCTTCAAAAATTGCGTAAATAAATGCATTTAATACATCATTTTTAAACCTTGAAATAAAACAGTCCTATCTAAAGTAAAAACTTAAAGCTCTCCCGTTGTGCTTGTCCTTCCACACTAGTTCCACTCCCCTCCCTGGAAGGAATGTACTAATGACTTTTGGTTTCAAGTTTTTGAAAATGTATCTCCAGACCATTTTCTATTCATTTATAAGTATATATATGTATACAATACAAAGAGAAAATCCTCATGTATTTTTAAAACTTCTAAATAAGTATATGTACGTATATATACATATACTTATTTAGAAGTTTTAAAAATACATGAGGATTTTCTCTTTGTATTGTATTTGTCTTCTTTTTTTTTTAAATTTGGAAATCTTTTTGTAAATCTCTATTTATATGTTTCCATATTTCTTTTACTGGATGCGTAGTAGTTCATTCATGTAATTTATTTAGTTTCTGAACATATTTTTTGGATATTTTCCTACCTCTTTCCTGATTTCATGTGGTGGAATAAATTTTTATGAATTTTATTCCTTCAAATGAGTCAAGTTTATGATGTCTATGTAATCAGATTATTGAACCTAAAGAAGACTGTATTGATCTAGGGGATATTGTGAATGAGCTGTTAGTTTTCATGAGTAAAAAGAAGAGTAACACTTGTAGAGTTCATGTAATTAGTAATTGTGGATTAAAGCACTGTCTTATTTGATAGTCTATCAAACCAGGTTAAAAAGCTTATTAAATGATTACTGGATTTGAAGTCCTATAAAATAATCATTGTATTTTTTTATTATTGTTAATAGATACTAATTCTAAACATTTTGGGAAATATAGAAAAAATACTGTAATCTCAGCACCCAGACATAACTTTTGTTATTTTTTTGGTGCACTTTTTTCCCCAAGATTTATTTCCCTTGGTGTATATTATTATAGGTGTGTAAGCCTGGCTTCTGATATCAGACTTCCTGGGTTCAAATCTGAATTCTGTCATCTGTAAGCTATGTGTTTTTGAGTAAATTCCATAACTGTTCTAAATCTCAGCTTCTTCATTGGTAAGATGGGAGGGTAATAGAATCTCCCTCCTAAAGTTGTGAGAATCCAATGAAATAATACATGCAAAGCATTAAGCCTGGCATATAGTATGTACTCAATAAATAAATTGTTATTTAAACAATTTGGAACACACTGCACATAATTAAGTTACCTCTGTACTCATTTAAAATGTTCTATCTCCACGTCATTAAGTACTCTTCTTAATTACTAATTAATTTCAACAAGAAAATGATAATCTATCATATGATAATATGTATAGATCATATAACAATCCATTATTATTGGGCAAACTAATTTAAAAATTATACTATTAAAAATAACAAATACATACAAAAGTGAAATATACTGTTTAGGGATTCCAAAATTAGATGGTAAAACTACAGAGAAAAAAAGGAAATGGTTATGGAAAACATCAGGATACTGGTTACTTCTAAAAGAGGAGGGAAGGGGATATGATTGGAATAGACAAAGGGAGAACTTTTAGGAGACCCTCTATGGTCTAGTTCTTGACTCAGCTGTCGCTTTATAATTATTTGTTATTTAGACCTCTGTGTTTTAGGTACTTTCTGTATACATGCTACATTTTACAATTAAAAAGTTAAAAATCTGAAGCAAAAAAAAAAACAAAAAACAAAAAAAAAACAAATAAAGTTATAGATAAGTTTTGTATTCTTTTCTGATTTAAAAAATTGAATGGTTAAAGCCAATGAGTGCCCAGTTTTAACTCTTTTGATCCCTGTTGCCAAATTGAACAATGGAGTTTTATGGCTTTTAAAATCTCTGTTTTAAAAATTCTTTCAGTGATTTTAAATAAAACATTCATATCTGTTCCTGTTTTACTTCCTATTGGACAAAAATCTTGGTTGACAGTATAAACCAATAATGATCATGGGTTAAATACATCTATAAATAATATAACACAAAAACTTATGCATCCAATTAATGTTTTTCAAAATAATTACCTTGAAAGATAGGATACACATTTGTTATATTCATGATTACATTTGTTAAAATGTTTTTGAAATGATTGTTTAGAAATTGCATAAAGACATAAACATTTCTCATATATTATGGTAGATTATTATTATTTTCTACAACAAAATATAATTGAACTTTATTTCAAAATTTTCATCAGAGTTAACTTAAAATAGTTTACAACAATTTTCCTACTCAGTATCCAATTTCTTTCTTAGCCAGAATCTTATATTTTTTCAGCTAGTGTGGATGCAATGTGTTTGGCCTTGACAATAGACTATTGTTGGTCCAAGCCAGTTCTCAGGATGTCTTACAACATGACATTGTCTTAATAACTTGTTCTGTCAGTAAGACCTGACCACAAGTCTATTCAGAAGGTATTTGTTAAGGGTTTTGCTTTCCTGATTAAAAGGGATGGTTGTAGCTGCCCACCATTTCTCGCTCTTCTTGCTCTTCCTGCCTCAAATAAAGCCAATATGGTTGGAATTGCAGAACCATCTTGTGACCAGAGAGTCATCTAAACCTCATTGAGCCTCTGAGTCAACACAACTCCCCACCTCCAAAATTCTTATTGTAAGTGGCGGGGAGGAAGCTCTGCTATTTATTTAAACTATTCATGGCTTTTCTCTTACTTGATTTGAAGGCATTCCTAAAATATAAAACCTGATACTTTTACAACTGGCTTTAAACATACTTCTTTAGAGACTTCATCAAAGTTGATTGCTCTAGGAGTACATATGTCTTCATGAAAAAAATGCCTTGTTTTTTAAATGAGTATGTCTAAGAAATTATAGAATTTAGAGTTGGAATGGATCTTAGAGATCATCTAATTCATAAATTCTTAGGGTGGTTATTCATTAAAATTACCATTGGAACTTTAAAGAAACATACATATTTGGGCCCTGTAATTTCAGGTAGGGCCCACTTTTTTAAACTATACGGTGATTCTAACAGAGGGCCACAGATGAAAGTTACTGACCTGTAGCAATACCTCTCAAACAATCAATGACCTGTGAACTAACCTGTGATATGTTTATAGAGCAACGGATTCGAATTTGGCAGCCCACATAGGGGAAGTAACTTTATGCAATTGTGTATTACTAGACAAACTCAAGATCCTGAAGAAAGCAGTCATTGTAAATCCAAGCTAACTATAGCTAACTTTCTTTCTAAAAAATAAAAATATCAAGAACGGGACTTGATATTATTCTTTCAACTGTCTCCTGCAGTTATGAGAACTTCACCTTTATTTTCACTGCTTGCAATTGCTCAGATTTCTAGAATCTGCTGAGCTTTAGTCCAATGGTGTGTGTCTGCCTTGTTTGAAAGGGAGGCTAAGTTAATGAATGGAGGCAGCTTAGATGGGGCTGTTGGCTGGACATGGTATTAGCTGTCACTGTGCTTTCTCCAATCTCTAACTTCTCTACTAAGAGAAAGTGTATTTGTCACTGAAGCTGATTTGGGCTCTGTTTGGTTGTTATTTATTTCAGTTATATGCACAATTACTTTAGAAATTCCTGCATTCCTCATCTAACAAATTATTTGGGTTTCTATTTAATGTGATGTCTCAACTAATTTAGATAATTTCTTATTAATAAAATACTATTCACCAAAATGAGCTCCAGTTAATTTTTAGATATATAAGATATAAAGATTTAGAAATTAGTTCTGGGCTTGAAATAATAAGAAAATATTTTAAATTTCAAATTATGCCTTATTAAAGTTAGCTTGCACCACTCTCTTGAGTTCATTCAGCTTCAATTTAGCCATTTTCCATTTCAAACCAGGTTAATCTTTACTTGTTAATTGATAGCTCATTCTATGAAATGTATTTTATATGCATAGATGTTCAAATATACAAATATCTATATACATATATTTTATATATCATATATATGTTAGATATTGTTTGTGTATATGTACATATATACATATACATACACATATATATGTATACAGACATATATTATGTATGTGCATGTGTATGTACATAGTGGGTAGAGTTATATACATGTATGTATATATGTATATATGACATATGCATATACAGTGTATAACAAGATATATGGGTATATCTGCATGTATCCATACATACACACACATATTCCAAAGTACCTTATATAGTCTTAGAAATGATATAGAGAAAATATTTTTGAAGATATCCATCTTCCTCTATTCCATCTTTAAAAGCAGGATCCTGGGTTGCTTTGTAGAATTTAAGGTATGCTTTAGGCTGTGCTAATTATAGGGACTGCCTTTTATGTAATTGGAATTAATAGCTGTGGTTACTCAGGGCGTTGTCTATGTTGTCCTCATTTTCCTCTAGGCAGCAATTGGCAGAGAAGATAAGACTAGGCTGCAAGGGACCCAGACTTCCCTTGGCTATGTCAATGTGGGAACCATCTCAAAGCTGGTGGCCTGGAACTATGCAAAGATTGCACCTACTTGTTGGCCTCCATTTCATAAACCCCCTCCTTATTTGCAAAAGCAGAAGCCTGCCTCTCAGACCAAAACTCCAGGACCAGTAAACAGGTCTCTTTGACAGAAAGACAGGGTGTGTTTCATTCTGCTATCTGTGCAGTAGACCCTGGGGTGGGCTGTCTGCCAAGAACTGTCTCTCTGATTTATTTTAGCCCGGAGGAACCCATGGTCAAAATTCCCCCTGGCATCCAGAGTGAGGTGATCAAGGAGTCTCCTCTGGGTAATAGTTACAAAATCCAGGGCACCAGACACGTGCAAAAGCTCCCCTCCAGGAGATACTGGCACTCTGGATCACAGAAAAGGGAGGGCACTAAGATGGTGCCCACCGGCTGGAACGAGGCAGAGAGAATATAAACGATGCTTACCCACAAAAATAAACAATCAAAAAAATAACAAAACTCTAGCATTAAAACAAACACAAGAAACAAACAAACCAACAAAACCAAAAAAAAAAAGAAAAAAAGAAAAGAAAAAGAAAAATAGAGAAATGGCACCTTCCAGCTCAATCACAAAGATTGGCCTGCTGGCTGGAAAGAAGCAGAAGAAGAGTGTATAGATGGTGCCAGCAAGAGGAAAAAAAAAAAAAAAAGGACGGCATCCCATGGCTAGAGCAAGCCAGGGGGTGAGTGTAAAGATGGAGCCTGCCAGCCCCCAGGCCTGTAGATGTGCGCTAAATTAGGTGCCTGCCCCTTTAAGATGCCTGAGGCTCTGAGATTAGCAAGGTGAATTTCGGGAGCCACTTGATCAGCTGCATCTGTGCAGAGCCCCAGGGCAGGTGAGTCTGGCCTGTGAGGACTTTACATGCCTTTTCTCAGTTTGTACAGCCTGTGGGTCTTGTGAACGTGAGTCCAGTTGGTTTTTAAAGCTTAATGTTTTGTGGGCTTGTCTTAAAACTTGCGGGAGCCTGGTGTGGAGTGCAAACCTTTCACTCCTTAGAGAGAAGCTCCAAGTTTTGAGTTCCCTCCTGATTGTGGCTTACTGAGGCAGGGATGTGTCTCAGCTTCTCCTACCTACTTCGAGGTGGGCCTTCTGTCATTTACGCTGATGTATAGGAGTTGCTCAGACAGTTTTAGGTTTTCTTTTCAGAGGAATCTGTTCCGTATGTAAGTGCAAATTTGGTGTGTCTATGGGAGAAGGAGAGCCCAGCGTCTTCCTACATTACCATCCTGAACCCACTAAAAATCATATATATTTTTAAAAGTATTATTCTGGTTGATATCTGGAGCCTAGAGGGGGTCAATAATTAATGCAGGAAAACCAGTTAGCAAAGATAATTTTGGCTTGGAGTAGGAGATGGAAAGAAATGAACCAGTTTGAAAACATTGAAGATCTATACTTGAGAGGATTTATTCACAAACTGGATGAGAATTATGGGAAAGGGAGGAGTGGAAGATTTCTTTTAGATTTTGGCTTGAGCATCTGGAGGTATAGTGATACCATTTATTGAGATTTGGAGCCTTAGAGAAAGATAAATAGCCTTTTCTGGCGTGGTCTTATTTCCCTTTTAAAATGATTTATAGTAACCTTTGCTTTCCCTTTATATCATCTATTATAGACTGAACTTTTATTTTGGTGTGCTATTATTGGATTAATAACTCTCTCCTTCAATAGTTTGTAAGCTTTATTTTATCTCGTTGGCTTAGAACATGGCCTGGCACATACATGGTAGGCTCTTAATAACAATTGAGTGAATAAATGAGCATGTTGCCATTGAGACATGAAGTTGAGGAATTTTCAGCTGGCTATTGGGCACAGATGTGTCTGGAGTTAGGAAGAGAGAGTGAGTGGGCTGCAGATATTTACCTGACAGTGATGAAATCACCACGAGAGTGTAGAGTGAGATGAGAAGAAAGCCAAGGAAAGGAGGAGGAACTGGTAAAAAGACTAAGAAAAACTGAGTAAGGCATCTGGCTGGAAAACTACTGAGTTAGCCTTACCCCTTGAAGCTAACATAAGCAGCTTTTCTTGAATAAACTCCAATGTAATGGAAGGTGATCAGAATCTTCTACTTTAGTTATTCTGACCAAAGGCTGCCTTTTAAATTGTAATTCACCTTTCTGTGAAATGTATAAAGCAGAAAGAAATGGATTGTTCAGTTAATGGATGGAGAACTTCAGGACTCAAAAACCATGTTTAATAACAATTTATGAACAAAATTAAAGTACCTTTCCCACTGAAGTTGAAGGTAACAAGAATTCACATATGTATTAGCCATCTGTGGAAATTTCTCCAGAAAATTACCTCTGAAGGAAAACACTGTTACCGTAGCTGATTGAGTCCAGGTTACCTTCTCAAGCTCATCTAAAACTAAAGTGAATTCCAAAAGTAAGATAAGCTTGATCTAATCAATTGTAACATCTTTATATCAAATAATGATGTAATGACAAACAGTTTGTGACTGGTAAACACTTGATAAAGAAGAGGGGGATAATTATTTGACTGCTTATCTATGGGAGAAAAAACAAGAACATCAATTTTCTGGCTTTCTGGTTATATCACAGAATATAATATTTGTGGTGGGAATGGGTGCCCTGGGTACCACAGTTTGAGTCCGCAGCTCCTCATTTTGTTTCTTCATTTGTACCTACTACTGTTCCTACTGTCACTAAGAATGACAGCAACAGTGAAAAGGATGATGATCTGATGATGTTAGCTCATTTTTTGATTGCTAAAGGACTCTGCTAATCACTTAAAATTCATCATTTCATTTAATGCAACAAAAGTATAAGTTGGTACAATTATTTTTGGTGTTGTTCTTATGAGGAACTAGAGGCTTTGAGAAGTTAGGTAATTTGCCCAAGATTGTGCAACTAATGAGTTGTATCATGAGATTCCAACCTTGATCTGTTTTACTATAAAGTCCAGGCTCATAACCGTCATCGGCCTTTCTGACAGTTGTTTTTTGGTGTTGTTGTTTGTGTAGTGATCAATCTAAAACTAGATCTATAAAAATGTCAAGTGTAGGATTAGACCCAGGATTCAAAAGCTAACGAAAGTACAGACGGTTCTCAAGGCCCACTCTAAAATCACCAGCTGGGCTTCCCCTCGCAGCTTTCACCCTAGTAGCTATCCAATCTCCGGCTCTAGTTTGTCTAAGGTAAGCACCAGAGATCTCCTTAATACTGCTTATGTGAATCTTTAAAATCCTATTATTGGTTTCTGAAGGCTTTCATCCATCACCCTCTCGTGATAAATCTCTAACAAGCCTTTTGGTCCTCCTTTCACTTTCAAATTCCCTCATTCTCAATACATTTCTTAGTGAAGTTACAATTAATCTTGAGTAGCACATTAACCTTGTTCATATCAAAGTAACCCTGCAAGTTTTGCAGTTTTACATGTGATTTGAGACAGGTGCCTCACATGCTGTGAATATCCTTTCACCATGGGCAGAAAGGTAAGGATGAGCTTTCTGATCTCTGCTCCCATTTATCTCTGTTGACTTGCCAGGCTCTGATATCTGCAAGGCCCGGTTTGCCTCTTGGCTTTTATATAACTGCTGATCTGTCAGCATTTTTCTCTCTTATCCACTTATCATCTGATAAAATCCCTTTGCATCCTTCCATTTTCTTAAGTGCTATTGCTCAATAAATTCGTTTGAATTAAAAATTTAAGGTCTTTAAGCTATATGGAAATTTTATACCTTTTATTTAATTGATTAAAAAATGTTCTGCTTAATGTCTAAGTGGTTGAATTCCTCTTCAGAGAGCATTATCTTTTTGCATTCAGAAATTCAGCTAATAACTCATAATCACTAGGCCTCCAAAGGTAAGAAGATTGATTATTTCATCAAGACTCCACCAGAAATAATCCCTTCAAACGTATAGTTATTGGGTTGCAGTCTGCAATAAGCAGGGGTAGCTATGTTCAGGCTCAAAACAAAAAGTTTTTTACATAATGTGATTGGAAGGTGACATGAGGCACTTCATCATCCATATTTATTTTCCTTGCTCGTCTGCCATGTAACTTGAAATTCCCACCATATCATTTCAGGTTAAGGCATTAGAAGCCCTTTTTAAAATACAGTTGAGTAACCTGAAAAGGGTCACCTTTTAAGTCATTAATGGCTATTAACATCAAATTGAGATTTAGTTTCCAGTCACGTTAATGACTCAAGAAGGACCAAAAGAGAATAATAAAAGAACAGTGGGATAAATGTTGATGAGATGGGGTGTCAGGAAGCTGTACGTTGGTGGTTCTACATCTGGAAGGCAGGTTGGAATGGGGCATCATTGTGAAATCAGGAGAGTCAGATGAAGAATGAGGTTTTTCAACATAAATGACTTGGGGGTGGTGTGGAGAAATACTTAGAAAGGTTGAAGTGGGCTAGGGTAGGGAGTCTGGAAAGATACTGAGATATATATGTCTGTTTCACAATTTTGTCAGATGCTCAAGTTTATTTTAAAATGGATAATTTTAATTCAATACTTATTTCCACTCCTATGATTATGATTAGGAACTCACAGATCTTTAGATCAAAGTGAAGATATTGCTATATTTGATGAAATTGGCCTGGCAATATCTGTTCCTCATAGAATTTCCTAACTGAAGCTCCAGATTTGATGAAACCAGAATGATGTACATGTGTCACATGGGATTTTTCATGTACTGTTATGGAGAGTGGTATCGAGCAGATCCTTTAGATTCAGTTAAGTAACATGCTTCACTAGTATAAAGCCTCATGAAATATAGGTTAAGTGAAAGGAAAACAGTATAATAATGGGATTTATAATGGGGAGAATTACTTTTTAAACACAGTGTTGAACATTTGAACATGAAATAATCAAATAGAGAATGATCACGGAGGAGAAAGGAAGAACAGCTCATCTGCCTATAATATCAACAATGGCACATTAATCTCCTCAAACTGCCTGTAAAAGGACAACCACTAAAAAGGTCAAATGGTCAAACATGGGAGCATAAAACCATTATTGCAGAAGGATGAGTTTTGAAAATTAGGTAAAAAGGTGAAAGCTATTATTATGGAAAAATAAATCAGGAGGACAAAGATCATTAAGGATGACAGCATCTAGAATTCCAACAGCAACAGCAGTTCCATTTTCTGACAGACACAGAGGGCTCCAGAAATAAGTAAGGATGAGAAAGGGGCAGAGAACCTGGTGGCCAATAAAAGACTAAGAAACTCTGAATAACTTACGGGAACTTTACAGAGAATCAACAGAGAATCTTAAAAGATATGAGGGTTTGGATTTCCTTTTGTTTTTCTTCTGGGTGTGGGGGAACGGACCCACTATGAAATGAATGTTTGAAAAAGAACAAATTTCTGTAAAGAACAAATCTAGAAACAGTGGTTCATTTTCACAAGGTGCGAGGATCACAGTCTTTGTGAAACTCTTGGAGTGTCCTTGGAAGTTCCTTAAGTTCTGAAGTGATAGGGAATGTATCCAAAATGGTAGTGGGGAGAAGGAGGAAGCTTTTTTACTTTTAAAATTACCTTTAAAGTTAAGCCATTTAGTAGAATACACTTAATAGAGGTAAAGGAATTGGGAAATGAAGAATAGATAGAAAAAAGGGAGGTGGAGAAAGAAAGAGGTAGTAGTAAGCAAAAAAAAAAAAAAAAAAAAGAGGAAAAGAAAAAACAAAACAAAGGAAACCAATCTACGATTTTTTTTTTTCCAACTCTTATGTTGTGCCTGGTACTGGGATAGCTTCCTTACAGTCTTTAACTCTTCATATCTTTTCAACAAATATTATTACTCCCATTTTACCAATGATAAAACTGAGGCACAGAGATTCACATTACTTAGCTCACATAACTGCTGGCATCTATAATGGAGAACAATCTCTGAAACTTGAATACCCATAGTTTTCTCAACATATCATGTTTCATAAGATTTGGACTTAGAGGACCTGGATTCAGTCTTTATCACCTATCAACTGTGAGATTCATTCAAGAAACTATTAAGTATTATTAGTATTTAAATGACTACTATGTGCCAGTTGCTCTTCTAGATGTCTACGGTGCAGCAATGGATTAAAGAGACAAAAATTCTGCTTTTATGGAGCACATATTTTAGGGATAGAAATTGGACAAGTTGATATGTTTCTCTAAGTTTGTTTCATTACTTCTAAAATGAAATGTATAATATATAATTAACAGGCTCTGTTACTAGAGCTGAACTTGACAGTTGTAAACTGTGATATGCTTTATAAATACTGTGGCCCCTCTGATTACCCAGAACCATGCCTGGCATGCAGTGGTGCTCAACACTATGAGAGAAAAGCAGTGAGGAGAGAAAGAAAAGCAGAAAAGGAGAGCATAGACATTTTTAGGTGGGGAGTGGTGGCTTTGTGTGTTGTTTACGGGCTTCTGCTCCCAGATAATCTGGTCATATTTTTGAAAAGCAGAGAGGAATATTGCCAGAGATGGAGATTTTAAGCTCAAACCCAGGGAACATATTCTTAAAAAACATGAAATTACAGTCTAGGCAGCCTCCAAAGTGAGTAATTTATGTTTGCAGTTGGTATGGTAGGACTAGTATGGGGTCGGTAAAGTAACAAACTTGGGGGACTGAAACATTCAGACTCTGGGACCTGAGTGTGTTAAGATGAGAATGGATATTAGAGTTCATTTCCAATTTTTCTGCCTTCTTCCTGCCCCACCTTTTAAGGTAAGAAACTATCATTCAGGGGTGGGTGGCCATAAATTAGTAAGTGGGATTAAGTCGGAATCAAGTTCAGGCCTAGAAGCATCTTCCAGTACTCTGGCCATGACAATACATTATGTTTAGTGTTTTAGATATTTGTGGTCATTCAGTTCCCCAGGGTAGTAAGACTGGTGTTTAACTCGTGTTTCTCATCTTGCAAACATTAAAGAGTCAGTGCTTGTCTCCCCTCTTACATAGTGAGCCACTGGTCATTTGAAAGTGGAAGTGCTCAGACGTGCCCGATTTTCTAAAGTCAGAGACCAGATCTCAGATACACAGACACACTCACACACTGAACCACACACACTGAATCACACACGTACCCATAACACAAAGGCAAGGTGTGGCTTCCCAACAGGAATGAGAGATGCTTTAGTGGTATAATTTGATTTGCCATACTAGATGACAAACAGAACTGGGGTTAAACTTTGAGCAAGATCTAAAACTTTCCTTTATTTGCACACAGTAACTCTCACGTGAGGGACACCTACGTAAAAGGTTAAGTGAGTGGTGGTTGTTCCACAGTCTGTCGACTAAAGAGATTGTTGCCTTTGCTGATTTATGTACTTAGTGGTAAACGCTGCAGTAATATACCCCAGGGAAGTAGCCCTTTAGGATATGAAACAAAGGGATGGAGAAGAGTTTCAGATGATAGAGATTTTTGTGATTCCAAATGCCCCATTCTTATTCTACCTATTCTTTTTGTCATATCTTCATTTCAGACCATTAATGCCAAACAAGTCAGTTTTAGGGCAGTAAGAACATTCTAACATTCTCTGAGGGGGCTCAATTTATAAAGGCAATACTTGCAGCTGCTTTTGTTTGAAGAGCTCTTGAACAATTTGATAATCAAAAACTATTTTAAATGTAAAAAAAAAATGAAACAAAACCTCATTCAAGATACAATAACAATTTGGTGACAACATACTCTATAATGATTCTGCTCCCAAGTCTGCTAGAAATAAAGGGAAGGTTATATCTTATGACTTGAGAAAGCCTGCTATTTATAGAGCATTTATTTATGTCTGAAGCACATTTAAATATAAATTGCAATGCTTAATGCTAGTTTTATAACATGTCATTCACAATCCATTAAGTATTTTATTGCATGAATTGTATAAGAAACAGATTTATAACCCTCAATTATGGCATTAATAAGGGATGATGAAATCTCACTGATGTATTTCCCTTCACTTTTTACAAAACTGTATTATTGCAGCGTGATGGGAACTAGATTTTTAATGTATTATTATAAGAAGACTGAAAACAAGTGTTCTGATAGGCAGACAGTATAAGGAAAGTATTAACTATTTTCACTAAGTATTATTGCTTATAACCAATGCAGAAAAATGACTGAAAGCATGTATTGGGTTTTGATAGTAAGATATTTTAAATCAAGTTGGAAAACAAAGGTAGCTTTGGTCTTATGACATATAGTTGTGACCTATTTCTAAAATGTTTCTAGATAAGAGCCCGAAGTACTTGCTAAATACAATAGTTCACTTTTTTGTTTGTTTGTTTCAGGCTAAAGGCCATCTCACATTTTGTTTATATACATTTTAATGAATTTCAAGATAATTTGTGTTTTATTTGCTGAGGGTATAGGGTATGGGTCCCTTAGTATAAAAGGGGCTGTACACTTGGGTTAATGAAGACACTACATTCCAAAGCCAACCTGGTTAGTCAGAGATTTAATAATCAGAAATAAAACTGCAAAAAGCAGAGAGACCAGAAATAAGAGGATTGAGGTTTCAGAAACAATTCAGGGCTGAATCCAGTGGCACCTGCCATAGAAGAGCATAGAAAACGTGCACTTGAGAGGGAGACTAAGGTCCAGGGAGCAGAGCACAAGGTTGTGTTAACTAACATTCCAAAAGTCAGGGAATTTTCAGCTTGCTTAGGATGGATGGCAGAAGAAGGGGCCCAGATGTCCCTCATGACAAATGAAGTACAAATTTCAAAACACCTTGAGCTTTCTGAGTCCAAAAAGAATGTTTTTCCAGTAACAAATTTTAATATTGTTAACTACAGTGCAGCATTTAGCACTGCGAATTTTCATAATGCATTTCCTGCTAATGTTTTTGAGACCCTTAACTGGCAGAATGAGAGTTGCTAACTTCTCTGGAATACGATCTAGTTGGCATCCTTATTTCCAAGGCAGAAATTATAAGTCAGTTTTAAAGCTTTTGAGGAGTCAGTGAAGTTTGGGTGTGATCTGGTGCAAGCTCTTTCCCAGGAAGCACGCAGGGCAGGGAAACAGCTCTATAATTGCCATTTCTACACAGAAAGCAGAGCAGAGGAGTTGTAAAACCATCTGGCTCTGTTCCCTGTGTAGGAGCTATACGTGGGAAAGCTTGGAGGACCAATTTCACGGCTGATGTGAGGATTTCAATCCGTTTAAGATGATTGAGTATAATTCCTAAACTGTGATTTGCAACTAGTGGTTAAAAATTGTCTCAGTTCTCTATGTTTGTAAATGGTGTGCATTAATTACAGCCTTATTTCTTTGTTTAAGAGAGTCAGACTGACTTATGGTGATAGAGTCACTTACATTTGCTTTGTACCATTAATTATCAGAACAATTGAATGTCTCGATTACTATTTTAAGTGTCTCATTTCCTTTTGCTATGGACGTTATCAGTTTTATTAGTCATTATTTTTCTGTTTTTAACATTTCCAAGACATTGATGACAAGATTTCATTATCAGCTAAGATGTCTGGGGTATTTAACTCCTTATATACTGTGGAGACAGAGCCAGGAGTGCAGTTTCCAGGCTCTCAGCCTCACATGGAAAGGTGCTGGCTCAGGTAGTAAATAGCCATCAACTGTGATTGGATGGACATCAGCTGTGGCTAGTTGGCCGTCTGCTGTAACCAGTGAGCCGTTAGCCACTAATATAACTGCTGTGGCTATGCTAGAAGAAAATGGGGGCTAGCAGGAAGATGGTGGCTGAGTTAGCAAGAGCAGATTGCAGCTAGCATGGTGGATTGCAACTAGCAAGTCGGGTTGGTTGTCAGAGAGAAGTGGACAGTAGGTGGCGGATCGTGTGGCTCTTGCTTCCTGTGTCTCCAACCCAGCCGCCAGCGAGAATATAGTGGTATGATATGATTCCCCTATCTATGGCTTCATGGGTGTTCCCTTTTGTCCTCACCATGTCCTGAGTTCTTATGTGGGGAGCAGGAGCTGAGACCCTGCATGACAGCCTGCACGACATATACAAAGCACAGTACAATTGATCTGCATAATAAATGGAAATAACTTAGAGAATCATGGAATTTAGCGTTGGAAGGAACTTGAGAAATCATCTATTTGAGACTGAAATCTCTATTTTAAATATAAGTACATGGAAGTCCAAAGAAGTGAGACAACTTGGCCACTGTCATACAGTGAATTAATAGCAGTTCTAGGATTAAAATCCAATAATGTATGCATTAGGCACATATTATGAGATAGGCATCATTCTAAAGCTTTAACTATACTAACTAATCCCCAAAACTATTGTATGAAGTAGGACTGCTATTATCTTCATTCTATAGATAAGGAAATGAGAGAGAGAGAGAGAGAGAGAGAGAGAGAGAGAGAGAGATTTTCTCCAAATCACCCAACTAGTAAGTAGTAGAGCCAAGATGAGGACCTAAATGTTCTATCCCCAGAGCTTGTCATATTTTAATCTCATATATACCGACTTCAAGTCCAGTGTCCTTTCTACCACATTTCATTTATTTTCAATCTCATTATTTGAAATATATTTATGGTTCTTTTCATTAAAAAAACATGGAAAATATTTTTGTGACAAGCTAAAGGAGGCAGGATTAAGTAATATCCCACTTTGGAGATGAACAAGTTGGAAACAGAAAGGTAAACAGCATGTCTGGATCATCCAGTAAATCAACTGCAAGCCAGAGCAAAACTCTGTTTTAATTTATCTACTACTTAAGTGATAAGAAAGAATAGCTGGTTGGCCTCTAATGATAATGCCAACCCCCATATCATTTTCTGTGTCTGTTCTCTGTTTCCTTCCGTTTCTACAAACCAGGACTCATCTTCCTGCACGGATATAAGCTGTTTTTCCAGTTGTCACGCCAACTCCTTCTACACTGCCCACAATAAAGTGGGGTTTGGTATTAAATCACTCCATCGAGTCACTCTTCTACTCACTGGGTTACTAATTTGCAGCTCAGCACATTTGTTGCTCATAGGATCAAGGGCAGAACCGACGTTTCTACTGCACTCGCACGTTTTCTAAGACCTATACTTTATTCACCTGTCCTACCTATGGATACTTAAATTGCTAAACCCAAGTCACCACTTGTGCCATAGCCATATAATTGGCCATCTGTCAGTTTCCTGATTCTGAAAGCCTCTTTGTGATCTATATAGAAACTTAGTCCCTTTGTAAGCAAGACAATCCCTGTGTTGTCTTCTTCTATTCTAACATTCTATCATAAGAAGAGCATGAGAACATGTGTGCTATATGAAGATTGTACTACCATAAATAAAAGACAGAAATAGGATCATGATTATTTTTCTAGTAACTTTTAGGGGGTGAAAACCATTCTGAGGAACAGAGCTGACTCTAGACTAATCTTCTACCTCTTGCCTTCTAACTATTGAAGTATCTCACACACTTCCCGTTATCTCTGTAACAAACTTTCAGATAAAAAAAAAATACTATAAACTATTTTATATTAAGGTGAAGATGACTGATAAACAATTTTCCTTTTTAAGTATATATATAACTATATGTTAACACAAGGCAATATTTTAATCAAAAGAAATTATTTTTGGGAGGAGGGTAATAAAATCAGAAGTTTTTATTTGAATGTAGGAGAAATTTTGTGAAGGGTAAGATATTCCTAGATCCCCTCCTGCTACATTTAATTAGAAATAAACACTTACTGAAATAATTCTACTCCTGAGGAATAATAGCCTCTGCATGTTTTTTTCTCCGTTTGTGTTTTTTATTTTTTTTGGTAAAGACAAATAATGTAACCAGAGAAAGAATAATCATTCCTATTTCTATTTCCTCTCTGCCTTAAATATATTATCTAGAAGAAGTTTGACCTATACGTCCAGGCCTGCAGAAGCCAATATTAAGCTCCACTGGTTTGTTCAACCCCATAACGGGGGGGAAATCAAAGCGAAAGAGATGCTGACATTTTCACAAAAATGGCAGCACCACAGAAATGTATCAAATGTAGCTGAGGAAAGACATGAGCAAACCACCAAAGTTGTCCTAAATTTACATTTTCTCTATTATCCAAATAGGAACATCAGATACCACGGATGGAATAGGGAGGTATGAGAAAATACTGGAGCAGTGTTAGACATAAAAGATGTTGGATATCATTTGATAGCTTGGCATGTGACCACATAAACATTATACATTATTATCTCCTTGGGTCCTGTCCGCAATCTTGATAGAAACAGAACGATGATGTTATTAGCTGTTTCTGACAGCCAGAGCTCTACCATTTATTAGCTCGAATCAATTTCTTGTACTCTCAAAACCTCAACTTTCCACATGAGTAAAATGGGGCTAATAAGTGGAATATTTATCTCAAAGGGTAATTGTAAGGGATGCAATGAGATAAAACATGTCAAATGCTTAGTATATATTCTAGCACATAAATGTTTCATAAATGGTATTTATTTTGTTACAATTGCAACTTTGCTTATTAATGGAGACATCAGAAAGTTAAATAATTTCCCTCCTGATACCTCTAGTTAATAGTGGAATCAGAACTACAGTCTAATCTCTTATGCCTCATCAAGTCCTTTTTCTTCTGGAGTTGCGTTTCCAGAAAGAAGTATTTCCTTCTTACTGCAGCAGCAGCTGCTGCTCACTCTCCTGTTTTAACTTGGGAGACCTTCTCCATTATTACCCCTGTCAAGTGAGGAACTGCTGTTTCTCCTGTTGATCAACAGAGTGGTTGCCTATTGAGGTCAGTGGTAGTGAGGTCGGTGGTATTGATTTTACAAGGAATCAGTGGGCCGTCCATCAATATTAATGCTTCCTACTCCAGTGGGGCCCCCACGCTGTTGCAAGCTGGTGTCACAGGTAAAACAGATTTGGTGTTGCTGGATAAGCAGGGAGAAGTGCAGAGGGTGTGAAGGTCAAAAAGGAGTAGAAGTAGGATGTGGGTTTTTACTGTAGCTGATGGGCAGTTCTTTGCTAATGGATAAAGACTAAACACAGGATTTCTGTTTCACACCCTTTTTTTCTTATAGTTGCCTTTCCTTCTTTTTAATTAAACATTTGTAAAGATTTTATTTTTTAGAACAGTTTTACATTTGCAATAAATTTGAGAGGAAAGTACGGAGATTTCCCACATACCCTTTGCCCCTCCACCATTATCGACATCACTCAGCTGAATTGTATGTTTTTTGGTTTTAGTTTTTTTTTACACCAAGAATGAACCTGCACTGACACATCATGATCACCCAGAGTCCACAGTTTACACTGTGGATCACTCTTGGTGTTGCACATTCTGTGGGTTTGGTCACATGTATGATGGTCACATATAGCCATCGTTATAACATATAGAGTATTTTCATTGCCCTAAAAATCCTCTGTGCTCTGCTTATTCATCTCTCCCCGCATCGCCATCATGCCACCCCTGCTAATGGCTAATCTTTTTATTGTTTCCATAGGTTTGCCTTTTCCAGAATATCATATAGTTGGAGTCATACAGTATGTAGCCTTTTCAGATTGGCTTCTTTCACTTAGTAAAATACATTTAAGTTTCCTCCATGTCTTTTCATGGCTTGATAGCTCATTTCCTATAAGTGCTGAATAATATTCCACTGTCTGGATGTTCCATAGTTTATTTATCTGTTCATCTACTGAAGAACATAATGGTTGCCTCCAAGTTTTGGCAATTTTAAATAAAACTTCTATAAACATCTCTGTGTAGATTTTTGTATAGACATAGTTTTCAACTCCTTTGGATAAATACCAAGGAATTTGTTTGCTGAATTATGTATAAGAATATGTTTAGTTTTGTAAGAAACTGCCAAAGTGCCATGTTTACCCCAAAAGAAGACCTAGCCGGACAATCAGCTCTAATGCATCATTTGGAGTAAAAATTAATATAAGACCCGGTATTATATTATATTATATTATATTATATTATATTATATTATATTATATTATATTATACTGGGTCTTATAGTAAAATAAGACCCGGTATTTATTATATTATGTTATATTGTATTATATTATATTATTATATTATATTAATTATATTTATTATATATTATATTATATTAATTATATTATATTTATTATATTACATTACATTACATTACATTACTATATTATATTATATTATATTATATTATATTATAAAGACAGGGTCTTATAGTAAAATAAGACCGGGTCTTGTATTAATTTTTGCTCTAAAAGATGTATAAGAGCTGATTGTCCAGCTAGGTCTTATTTTGGGGAAAACAAGATATCTTCTAAATGGGCTGTTCCATTCTCTATTTTGACCAGCAGTGTGTGAGTGTCCTGTTGCTCCATATTCTTGCCAACATTTGGTATTGTCAGTGTTCTGATTTTCGCCATTCAAATAGGTGTGATGTGCTATCTCACTGTTGTTTTACTTCACATTTCTCTGATGACATATGATGTGGAGCATCTTTTCTTATACTTATTTGCATATCTTCTTTGGTGAGGTGTTTGGCCCATTTTATAGTTGGCTTATTGGGTTTTTTTATCGTTGAGTTTGAAGAGTTCTTTGTATATTTTGGATAAGAGTTCTTTTTCAGATATGCCTTTTGCAAATATTTTCTCCCAGTCTGTGGCTTTTCTTATAATTCTCTTGACAGTATCTTTTGCAGAGTAAATTTTATCATTTTAATTAAGTCTGCCTTATCAATTATTTCTGTCATGGATCATGACTTTAGTGTTGTATCTATAAAAGCATCATCATATCCAAGATGGTTTGGTTTTCTCCTGTGTTATATTCTAGGAGTTTTATATTTTTGTATTTTACCTTTAGATCTATGATCTATTTTGAGTTAATTTTTATGGAGAGAGTGTGGTCTGTATTTAGATTCTTTTTTTTTTTTTCATGTGGATGTTCAATTGTTCCAGCGACTAGGTTGTTGCTAAAGTAATTGCAATTTACAACGTTAAAAATACTGCAAAAACCGCAATTACTTTTGCACCAACCTAATATATTCACTGAAAAAGCTATCTTTGCTTCATTGGATTGCCTTTGCTCTTTTGTCAAAGACCAGTTGACTATATACGTGGGGGTCTTTTTTTCGGCTCTCTATTCTGTTCCGGTGATCTCAGTCTATTCTTTCGCCAGTACCACACCATCTTGGTTACTGTAGCTTTATGCTTAAGTCTTGGAATCATGTAGTGTCAGTTCTCAAACACTGTTCTTCTCCTTCAACACTGTATTGGTTATTTTTAGTCTTTTGTTTCGTCATATAAGCTTTAGAATTAGTTTGTTGATATCTACAAAATAACTTGCTAGGATTTTGATTGGGATTGCATTAAATCTATAGATCAAGTTGGGGAGAACTGACATTTTGACAATATTGTGTGTTCCTGTCCATGAACATGGCATACTTTCCATTTATTTAGTTTTCCTTTGAGTTCATTCATTGGAGTTTTGCAGTTTTCCTCATCTAGATTTTGCACATATTTTGCTAGATTTATAACTAAGTATTTCATGCTTTTGACTGCTAATATAAATGGTGTTGTGCTTTTAATTTCAAATTCCACTTGTTCATTTTGGTATATAGAAAAGCAATTGGGTTTTACATATTAGCCTTTTATCTTGCAATCTTACGGCCTTCAAATGACTGATATTTTATTCAAAAATTTGAGTCAAATTAGACATATACAGAAATCCCATAAGTCAGTGAAACAAAGTACCTAGAGGAAATTATCAAAAACCATAAGTTTGTTGAATGCATGCCTTAATAACACTGTGTGTTTGAGTGAAGGGAGATTCTGGTCGACATGTGCCATATGTCACAATGACCTTACTACCAATAACCTGATGTAATATCCCAACATCCTAGAGAACAAGAACAATAATTATGCCAATATATACATATCAAACAACCACTACCCATTTAGATTGTGATTTCGGGGTGGGGGGTTTAAAATTCAATTAAAAAAATTAAAGTCTCTAGCTTCTATATCTTCAGGACTGTTCCTGACACTTTGAAGGAAACAGATAAAGTACGAGGCATGAATCCTGAACTCAAAAAGTTTGTAATTTTCTAAGGTTATTTCTTTTGAAATGACAAGGGAGAAGTTAGGTCCTAAAATATACAGTACTTACCATGAGTGTATTAAATGCTTAAGAAATAAAACAAATGATATGATTTCATGGTTGAAAAGTTACTTGAAAAGATCAAATATGTATTTGTAATAATACCCAAGTAAGCTCTTGCCACTGTAATTGTGAATTATTGAGATAGTACGTAGAATACGTCAAGACTTCAGGGGAGTGCTTTATCTCCCAGATGTAGCTATGCAATGTTAATATTTTTATAATTTGCAATTAGTTGAATTAATTGAAATTTATTAATTTTCTGTATATGTTAGAAGAAAAGTACACATCCTGAAGTATAATGGCAGAGGAGGCTGTATGCAGTAGAGCTTATGAATTTATCCTTCTCTTCATTTACTAAGGGAGATACTGGTAGCTTGAATGGCATTAGGATGCATCTGTAAAATTAAAGCATGTGTACCAGTAGTCTATTCTCATCATTTTCTTTTCAAACTTGACCCTCATTTCTTAAACCTAACAGGCCCTAAATCTTCACTTTCTAGTATATTTCTTTGGTCGTTATGTTAAGCACTCTGTATTTAAAAAAACAAATGTCTTATGCTTCATACTGACTTTTCTCATAGCCAGTTTAAAAGTAAAAAATTCTATCAGTAAGCACACATTTCCAAATATCTGGGGATTTCATACTGAGAACATAATATTTTGCTTTTTTTTGTGTGTGTTTTAAATGTATAACCCTGGTACATTCCTCAACCCTTCAAAATCATTGAAATGATTTAAAAATTTATTTTACTTCATTTTATTTAAATTGAAGTTATGTCTTGTTACACCTCTTTTATCATGAAAAATTCTGAAACTGACCAGGTGAGCAATGTCTGCCACTAATTAAGTACACCAAAATTGTTATCAACTAAAATCATAAGCATTAATACTATGAGATGTGCCAGGCAATTCATCAAGATGGAAATTTGGAAGAGTACTGGGTCCTTTTAACTTTTAGAAACCAGAGAGACTCAAGACTGGGGTCACAAAAGGTGAATAGAAATGATTTGTTAGAATAGAAGTAAACAGATGGCCCCCTAGAGAGCCATGAGGTTAAGACTTTTGCCTCCAAGTTGAAGAGCGCTTTAATCATTTCAAGCAGGTAATTATTTCCTTAGAAGCTCCTAAGGAATAAGATATTCCAGTATCCCTTTATAGACTGAATGTTGCTATGAAAGAAAGTCTATCTTGGGAATTAGGATTTTTGCTAACTGGAAATGTGGATCTCTTTTTGATCATCTGGTTTGATTTACTTCCAGTAAGTGCCAGGCACTGTTTTGGATATGTAGGATAAAATGGACCAAAAGTGATGATACTTGCATCATAAACTTTTACTTTAATGAAGTAAAATAGAAAATTAATACATAAAGAAATAAAATAATTTCAAATTATGATGATTGGTATGAAGTAAAAGAATACATTGGTGGGGACAGAGGTGCTTAAGATAAGTTGGTTAGGTATAGCTCTGTGAGGAAGGGACATTTGGGGTGAGATACACACACACACACACACACACACACACACATATATGAATTCAGAGAAAGATTAAATAGACTAAATGACATGGTGTGTTAAAAAGAATTTCAAAGGTATGACTTTGGATAAGCCTGTTAACATCTGTGGACACCATTTCCTGGTTCTATTGGCTAGCATGTGTTTTTGTTTGTAGATTAAGTTCTAATCAGAATTTATTATCGTTGGGCAAAATTTATCTTAATTTCCCAAGCCAGGTATTGCTAAACTGGATTGTTGTTTGACATCTCTGGAGGGATGTTGAAATCCTGGTGAGTCCTCACTGGTAAAGATCTCAGAAGACAACTTGGGAGAGCAGGCAGGCCTGGCTTCTCATCCATGCTCATTGTTCCACCTATAGCAGGTAATGCTCTCAAACTAAGGCAGCCTAATGCGTGAGAGGCATTATTAAACCCATCCAGGCTGTGGTTAGCACTCTGACAGGTTACTTCCCTGTGTATCTTTACAGTGATAGATTCTTTTACCCACAGCCACATGAAGACAGATGGCAATTCCATCTCCTGACTGAGGTTGGGGACATGGTGAAAGTGACAGATTTTTACTTTTTTATTTTTTTAAAGTTTTTTGGGGGTGACAATTGTTAGTAAAGTTATGTAGATTTCAGGTGTACAGCTCTGTAATACATCATCTATAAATCCCACTGTGTTTACCACCCAGAGTCAGTTATTCTTCCATCACCATATATTTGATCCCCTTTACCCTCATCTACCATCCTCCTCCCCCCTTACCCTCTGGTAACCACTAAACAATTGTCTGTGTCTATGAGTTTTTGTTTCTCATTTGTTTCTCTTGTTCTTTTGTTGTTTTTGGTTTATTTACCACATATCAGTGAAATCAAATGGTTCTCAACTTTTTCTGTCTGACTTATTTTGCTTAGCATTATAATCTCAAGATCCATCCATGTTGTCACAAATGATCCTATTTCATCTTTTCTTACCGCTGAATAGTATTCCATTGTGTATTAGTTAACAAGTGTTGGAGGGGCTGTGGAGAAAAAGTAACCCTCATACACTGTTGGTGGGAATGCAGACTGATGCAGCCACTATGAAAGGCAGTGTGGAGGTTCCTCAAAAAATTACAAACAGAATTACCGTATGACCCAGCAATCCCTCTTCTGGATATCTACCCAAAATATCTGAAAACATTTATCCATAAAGACACATGTGCTCCAATGTTCATGACAGCTTTATTTACGGTGGCCAAGACATGGAAACAACCAAAATGTCCTTCGATAGATGAATGGATAAAGAAGTTGTGGTGTATATACACAATGGAAAGTGACAGATATTCACTAGCGACACAAAACAGGCTTGACTCCGGGGACATAGGGCATTGGAACCCTAAGGTCAGGCAGGCTTCTCCATCCAAGGTGGGTGAGACGCTGGTCATTACGTAGAATTGGTTTCTGGAATAACGTCAAGCAACACATATCTGTAACCCAGGTACATTCCAGTCACTGAGGCTCACTTATTCTACCCTACAGTCTCTCTGTTATTACTTTCTTTTAAATATATTCTTCCTAACTATGTTCTGTGTGAGTTATGTCTGAAAGATAAAAACAGTGTTCTGGGGAAAAAGGGAATTGGGGCTTAACTGATGCTAAATTCTGCCTCTTCCAAAGAGAGCGTAAATGCTCAAGAGAAATCCTGTAATTAAGAAATCTATTTGAGTTTGTTTTACCAGCCAGCCTCAAGCTTAGTTGACTATGTAAACTTATTTTTCTCCTCACAGAACATCTATTAGTATCTTGTTGAAAGCACACCAATTTAGAAACATTTCTTCAGACAGAATATTTAAAAGGATTCATGATGGAAAGCTGACGGGTTAGTTGGGGATGATTACTAGCAATGAGACTTTTGCTTCAGAAAAGGCAGAGCAAGCATACTGATATTGAAATGGTTTTAATTAAATGCTTCAATAAGATAGTTTCTAAAATAAGAGTGGGACTGAGATTCTGAAAGAAACCTTCTTATGTGAAGATCCCTGGTAAAGCCTTCTCAAAATCTTTGCTTAGTTTCAGAGTGACCATATAATCTTATTAGAACAGGGTGTGCAATTAGAAGCTTAAAATTACTAAGGATTTCTTAAGTTTCTTAATCTTTAGTGCCAGAATTTGATGACCGGACAAGTTCTCAAAGGAACAGAAAGTGCTCCTAGCTTTCTGCTGCTGTATTTGAAAATCAGTTCATCTTTAATGGCTTACAAGTGATTTTGACTTCCAGAATGCTTCAAATTTAGACTTCTCATTTGGAAATTTCAAAATCTTTATACCAGGTAGTAATGGAAGAAATAGCTCTTCTTTAATTGCTAGGCCAATCCATTTCTATTTTTTTTTTTTATTGATTTCGTAAATGAAAATATACTTCTGGGAAATAGATACTCAAATTACATAATTCAAATTTCTGCAGACCCTCGTCTCTGTTCTTTTGTCTTTATTATTGCTTTCTTGAGGTATTTTAGAATCTCTGGTCTCATTGCTGTTATCTGTGTGTTCTAAACAGTTACTCTGATAGTCACCTAGACACCATTGATGGAAGGCTGTCTGGCTTTCAACATGATTCCATTAAGATTGGAATTAGTCTTAGTGGAGATTGGATCTTAGGGCCGGGGTAAGATCATTTCTTTTTAGTCTCCTGTTTTAAGATATGATTCATGAATATTTTTTGCCGTTGAGTAAAATCAGCCAATGGCTAAAGAAATTGGTAAAACTAGCATGACACAGAGAGACTTGAAAATTAAAATGAATTGCTCCCCATTCATTTAGATTACAAAACTTCAAGGGGCAATGTAAAAGTATTTAGGTCCTTTTATGCCCAATTTTATCTTTGGCTAAGCTTTCTGTTTTTAGCACCTAGGAGTAGAGAAGGAAGAGATGCAATTATTAATACTATCCATGAATCTTTATAAAGATCTGGTAATACCTTGGAGAACTGGTATGAAAAAGCGAATTATAGTAATCTGTCCACATACTGTTCCAACTATGTTATTTTGGAACTAACTAATGTGAATTTTCTTATCCAATAATGATGATCTGTCATTATCTAGTTTTAAAGATTTTTGTTAAACAGTAAACTGATTTCTGTTTTCCTTTCTGCCATCAACACTTTCTTGGTATTGCTCTATCAAAATTGCCTTGAGATCCAGAAAAGGTTTGTTCTGTTTCTTTGGTCTGTGTTTCCTGTTCACTTGAAATCTCTGCTTCCAGACACTCTAGTTTAAGGATAACATAATTCGTTTTTTGTTAAATGACCCTGAGGCCCAACCTGGGACTTTTTCTTCAAAAGGAGTAATCCTCCCTCCTAAATAGAAATAGTTTTGTAAATGCCTCATGAGACTTTGTTACCCTCTGCCCCACCCGCAATCTGAGTGCCAGCCCCAAGCTTTTTTCACATCTTAAGAAAGTCAGAAACATCCAAAGATAGCTGGGCCTAAAGAAATTAGAAGTTGAGTTGAGTCATTAATTTACCATCAAACTATCAAGTTTTCTTTCCTGAGTCCCTTTAACATCTCTTCTTACCATTTCAAAACCGCTGGTGCCCTGTGGAGGTATATGGGCTATTTCTGAAAGGTCATAGAGAACTCTGAAAACTCAGAAGCAATGAAGCATCATACTGTCTTTATTACGGTTTTATGAAAGTTGAGGACTATTGCTTTACTTCACCTTTCAGCACCCCACATAAAATATATAAAAATTAAATTTTTTTTTCCAATTACAGTTGACAAAGAATATTATATTAATTTCAGGTGTACAACATAGTGATTAGATGTGTGTGTGTGTGTGTGTGTGTGTGTGTGTGTGTGTATACATGCTATTTTTTAAAAATAAAATATGCTTTTTTTTTCAGTTGCCCCACACTGGCTGAAGGACAAAATAAGAAACAGTTTTACACATCTTACTATTTGCTTTGTTGTAAAGATGCTCTTAAAGACGTGGGTCATTACATTGCACAGTCACCTCTAGAAGGAATCTCAGGAGATATTCCTGTCTGACGTTGGCCTCTAGAATCATTAAGGGGCTCCTGAACAACTGGGCAGTTTCTATCAGCTAGAAACTGGGATTATATGGCTCCCTATGATGTTTCCCTTGTAGAGTAGACTAGTGAAAAAATCTCAAACTTATTACTTTCTAGGAAAAGTATGTTTGTTTTATGTGTTTTTAAATTAAACTTGTTTCTAATTCAGTTTTACACACTTATCCCTGTTTTGAGTTTTTTTAAATTTCTTTTTTTCCTTTATGTTATCTTGCACAATTCATGTAAGGAGTCTTCAGTTCTTTCTGGAACAATATGGAGAGTGAATAAGTAAATAATTAAGAGCTATTCTACATTCCAGCTCTCCTTTAGCTCAGCATTCATTGCAGTAAAGCATGAAGTTCGTCTGTTCAGTTATTATTTTCTCCTTTAATCTCCTACCCCTTTAGATGGGTCTCTTAGTGTCTAGCCTTTAATCTTTACCTGCGTTGTTTATAATTTTTGATGTTACAGCATTATCATTGTTGTTATTGTTTCGAGAGTCCAATATTGACAAGGGCACAGCATATATTTCCACTTCAAAAACAGTTTCCATTCAAAAGAACATAGATAAATATAACTCTTAAGTAAACTAACAGAATAGTCTTGTAACTTTTAGAGAGCGAAAACTGCTGTGAATCCCATGCTTTCTCAGGCTTACAGTGACAAATAACAAGATAAGACAGACTGTGTTTTGAAACTGTGAGCGGTGATGCTCCTCTTACTGATTAAGCATCAGTAATCCCAGCTGGCTTTATTAACCCTATCTGAAAGTACACTTTCAGATAAGTAACCCTATCTGAAAGTGCTGGAGTTAGGTGTATAAAATTGCACTCTGAGTACCACTATGCCAAGCAATTTGTCACAGTGTGTCATGTTGTACATCTTTAACTGAAGTTCAAAAAAATATATCTCAACTTCAATTTTGATTGGTTTTTATGCCAAGAATATTATTCTCTGGCTCTCAGCAGCCAGATGATAGGGATGATATTGGGGAATGCATTTAGAAACAGGCGTCAGAGTGATCTGAACTGTAGTTGGACCTGGGGCTAACAAGATTTTTAAATATCCTTTTCTCTTCTTGACATTCATTACGGTTATTCTGTTCCTTCAAAGATGTGTAGTTCCAAGAATATGTGAGGCATAGAAAATTCAGTAGCAATGAACTCCAAGATGTAATGAGATTTAGTGATAGAAACAACTTATTTCTTGATTACTTTACCCAACTAATTTTCCAAACTAGAAGTCGCTGATTCTTTTTAATCCCACCCCCCCACACGCACTTCCAACCTACAATCATTGTTAAACACTGTTCATTTTGCCTGTTTATGTTTTTTGAATCTGTCTACTGTGTTTCCCTGAAAATAAGACCTAGCCCGGACAATCAGCTCTAATGCATTTTTTGGAGCAAAAATTAATATAAAACCTGGTCTATTTTACTGTAAGACCGGGTTAATATAATATAATATAATATAATATAATATAATATAATATAATATAATAATATAATATAATCCCAGGTCTTATTTTAATAAGACAAGGGGAAACAAGGTAGCTTCTTTGACTCACCCACTGCTTCCTTTATTCGGGAAATAGTTTCCAGTCATAGCTGTGGCTCGGCTTACATTCCCAAATCTAATCTCACCTTCTTCTCTTGAACAAAGCAGCTACTGGGGCTAGTAATTGAGTCTTGGCCTATGGGGAAATCCAGACAAAGATAGCTGGAACCAGTTTTCTCCTCATGAACCAAAGCCAATGGGCATGAGAGAGGATCTGAATGTAACAGATCTTAGATCCTTGATAGAAGGTTTATTATCCCCGTTTGAATTTACCTGGTTTCTTTAGTCCTCAAGAAATGTAGCAGGAGGTGAATAGGTAAATTGAGCTCTCCTCCTCTTGAGGTGGCCATATGCAAGGAAACTCAGGGAAGAAGGTGGCTCCCTCATGTTATCTGCTGAGGGACTGGCAGCCATTCTGCTGCTGCATTACTGGCTCATAGGAATGTGGAAGACGCTACCTTCTGTCACTTACAGACTTACTGCTAGTTAAGGTTCTCCAACTACTATACCTGAACACCAGTGAGCTGACAAAGAAGATAACAAGTGTAGGGGGACCTAGACGCCAGAGAGAGGAAGCTCCAATAGCTCTCAAGGAGACTACTAACAGTTTAACAACAAGAAACATCATAAGCATACTTAAGGAATTTGGGCTATAGCAAAAACAAATAAATAAGCAAACAAACAAAAACCCCACAATGCTTTAAATTTAAACCATTGCTCTAGTTCACAATCAACTTTTAGTTGTATTTCAAATTAATTCCTTGGACGATGAGAAGAAATATCTCAAAGCCATAATGGGAAAACGTAGCTAAGGATGTATGTGTGCACAAACATGCGGATAACCGTTATTCCAGAAAAAGAATCATGTGAAGAAGAGGCAATCATTTAAACAAATAATAGGGAGGAAAAAAGTCCTCACACGGAATACATACTTGAGTTGCAGATTGAGAGAATGCACCACGTTTGGGCAGATTGGATGGGAAAAGATATATTTCTGGGGTGGCAAAAATCTGAATTCTGTCCAGTTGTCCCGGCACTATTTATTGAGGAGACTGTCACTACCCCAGTTTATATTCTTGGCTCCTTTTTCACAGGTTAATTGGCAAGATATGCATGGATTTATTTCCGAGCTGTCCATTCTGTTCTGTTGATCTGTTGGTCTGATTTTATGCCAGTACCATACTGTTTTAATTACTATAGCTTTGTATTATAGTTTGAAACCAGGGAGCAGGATACCTCTATCTTTGTTCTTCTTCCTTAAGATTGCTTTGGCCATTCAATGTTTAAAAGCAAATTGTATTATCAAATTACAGAGGAGCTAACCTCTGGTGGCTAACAAACATGAAAAATGCTTGACCTCATTAATATTTAGGGAAAAGCAATTAAAACCACAATTAAAAATCACTTTTGTCCCCATCAAATTTGTTATAATATAAAAATTTAACCATAACAAGTGTTTGTGAAAATGTGGAACAAGAGAAACTCTCAGATAAAATTGGTGCTGAGTGCATACCGAGAAACTACCTCATTGACTAAGCAATGAGTACAAACCCTAAAGTCAGCTACTTCCATTTCTAAGTATATAATTTTGAAAATTTCTCACAGGTATTAAGAAGGAGAGGAGCACACAAATTGATCATGGCAACATAATTTAAATTATAGAAATTTGGAAGCAATCTGAGTGTTTCTCAACAAAAAATGGACTAAGTATGTTAAATTGCAGAGAAAATGAATAAATTAGAACGACATGGTTAAATATTGATGAATGTCAGAAACATGGTGGTGTAGTGCAAAAACCTGAAGCTGAAGAAGAATATACATACAGTATTATTAAATTTATATAGAATTGAAAAATATGAAAAACTACTACATATAGCTTAAGAATAAATGTAATGATAAAAGCATAAGAAAATATATAGAAATGATATACCACAAATATATGATGGTGGTTCATTCTGGGAGTGAGGAAAGAAGATATGATTGGGGAGATGTATATTTCAGACTTTAATAATATTGTTAGTATGTGTTTTATTTTTTCAGGTATATGTTACTCATTTTTATACTTGTATGTAGGTCTGAAATGTTTCATAATAGAATTTTAAAGGACAGATATATTTTACCATATACATTTTAAATTACTTTATATATGGCAAAGTTACCATACACAAAGTCAATAAACTAGCAGGAGATCTGTAAAATATATTTGCAACAGAGATGACAAGGGATTAACACATACTATTAATATATAGAAAGAGCCCTTACAAACTGACAATGAAAAGACACAAACGCCTCAGTAGACAAACTGACAATAATAAATGAATAATCAATTAACAAAGAGTAATTCATTACTCGATAAACACAAGAAAAGATGATTACACTCAGAAGTGGACAGGGAAATACAAATTAAATAACAATTAAATGTTACTTTATCATTACAGACTGGCAACAATTAAAAAGAGTAATGTCATTTGCTCCCAGGCAGACAGCAAAAAGAGTAGTTTTATGTATTACTGGTAGAAATATCAATTGTTATAGTCTTTTTGGAAACTAATTTGGCAATATTGGAAAGGTCAAGTCAAGAAAAATGTTATAAAATAAGAGAAAAAAGAAAATAAATTATCTGCATATGCATGTTACACAAAAATTTATATATATATACATACATATATACATATTTATATATGTATACAAATTTATATGTATACATATATGTGCACATCACATCACAAAACAAACATATAATTACAGCAACAACAAAACCAGTGATAGCACAACCACATAACAACAGAACCAAACAATTCCAGCTCTACTACACATTTCCTGGTTAACTTTGGACAACCTCTCTCAGCCTCTTTGTCCCTAGTTAAAAATTACAGTGGCAACCATTCTCTTAAAGGATTATTGAATAAGACAGGTTAAGCTAATTTATTCATTAATTAAAACAAAACAAACCAAACCATAAAATCTTGGTGGTTTAACAAACACAGGTTTATACTTCGTTCTCAGTACATACCCTTCAATGGTCAGCAGAGGGCTCTGCATTATCGCAGTCACTGGGAATCCAGGGTGATGACTGGCTCTCCTTTATTTTTACAGGTGCTTCAACCATCAAATATAGCTGGGACAGAGCATGGGGAGTGGGTAGTGGTGGTGGTGGTGGTGGTGGTGGATTAATTAATGGTCTCACATCAGTATTTAAATGCTTTGACTCAGAAGTGACACATTCTTTTTTCTTCTACAACCTATTGGTCAGAACTAGTCACACAAAAAAAGAGTATAATACTCCCCTCGGGCTTAACCAAGAGGACAAAAGGGTGAGCATTAGAAGGTTCTACTAGTTTTAAATACGAAGAGGTGCTCACTGGTTTTCAGTTTATTACCTTTTATTCTTCAGGGTTTTTTTTATTGTCCTGCCTATATAATCATCTATTACCTATATCCTCTCACAAATCCAATCCAGTCTTTTGCTAGAAATGTTATTCAAAAAGATAGCTTTGATCATGTCATTCCTTCACACTACACATTATACTGAGTCCCAATCCTGAGAAAGTTCCCACTATGTAGTGTGATAGTCTAAACATTCACAGTCCAGTACTTAATTACATGTAGGAAATGTCTGCTATTCACAATTGCCTCAAATCTCTGGTTATTCAGTCCACATATTAATAATTCATACTGTGGATTCTGCCTTCCTAGAAATGAATCCCCAACAACCTATGCTTCCCAGTTTCTCTTCTAGCCACTGTGAAGTCACACCCACCTGGGTTTCAGATTCTTATCAGATATGCCATGGATTCTGTGGATAGCAACTAAGAATCCTGATGAATGAGGTACATTTTCAGCAGCATCTTCCGACAATCTGCCTCCTGTGTTTTGTATTTAGAGGTGTTTGTGATCAGTCTTATTTAAGGGAAAGTTGTGTGAAAAACAAGCAGGTTTATTTGTCCCCCTTTGAGAGATTGAAAAAGAGATCACAAGATTAAAGATTTCATTCCCCGTGATACAGAGTTCAGCAGGTCCAGTTGTAAGGTTATTTATGCAATAATTTTTGAATGAACATTATTAGAGCAATTGGGTATATAGAAGTATAGTTACTGGGGAAAAAATATCCTCCTAACAAATGTTGTAAATGCTGGGGAAAACAGAATATACACTGGGTTTGGGGGCTAGAGTCTGCACCGCATCCCTAGGGGGAGCTTACATCACATAATTGAGCTCAGGCTGTACACAGTGGAACACAAAGGGACAGTCACCTGATGGAGAAAAACTGCATGCTGTGCAATGTTCTCCATTCCTTCTGCTGTCACTAGACCTTGAGCCAAGTTCCTCGTGAATCTGATTCACTTCTTGTGGTGAATGGCCATAAACGTGAGGTCAGTGTACAAATTAGCATGAACACTGAACAGAGACCACACACACAGAGGTAAGCCAGTAATTGAGGGACCATTGTAAAAAAAGAACAGAAATTTACTGGAAAAGTGGAGAAGGTATTGAATTCACATGGGCTGTGAAATGAGGTATTTGCTTCAAGTCTAGTCAAGCTGGAAGGCCCTAGCTACATGTGAGTTATGGCGTTGGCTTCAAGGATGTCAGAATTACGTGTGGATACAGCTGGTAAACAATTCATAACACATTGTAAGTGCTATAGTAGAGGGAAGGCCAAAGTGGTTTGGAAGTAGAAAGGAAGAATTGGGGAGCTGGGAAAGCTCTCTCTGAGGTAGTGACACTTGAATTGGTTCTGAAGGGTTTGGGGACATGGGAAAGGGCGATGAGTATTGCAAGTGAAATTGAATCACCTGCTTCCACTTGGGGATATTTAATTTTCCCTCATATTTTGGAGAGTGAGTGGTCAAGAAGTACTTAATAAATCTTTACGAACAATCCAAAACTGTTTTGAGCAGTGAGAAGCTGTCAGTTTCTTTATGGAATTTATAATCTAATGAAGAAAGTGAGAATCTAATAAAAAGTGTAAACCTATGTACAAATAGGGACATTTAAAGAACACTGGCAGGGAAAAAGGAGGGTTGAAGAATAGGATTCCTATTTTTATATTATCAAGAGTACAATTTCTAATTTCTGGGCTTTTCTTATAGTATCTTTTGAGCACTGGGCTTTGTCTGACTTCTCGACTTTTCCTCTGGGGATAGAACATTTTACTTCTGTCTTCCTTATCTGTGAGATGATCTGAAGCTAGCGGAATCTGGAAAGGAATGATTAATGCTTTTGTTGTTCTTTCTGGTTAGACCAGTCTGAATTTGCCTTTTGGAGCTGCGGGATGTAGTCTCTGACCTTTTCTAAATTTTAGTATCTTCCTATAAAAAGAAATTCCTTCATCTATGTATGTCTCAAAAATCACCCTTTCCACCCTCAATTTTAAATTTTAGCTTTAAAAATATTCTAAAATATAGTTTAACACGTAAGCTCAAGGTGTTCATCATAAATATATAGGTTCCAGGTCAGTACTTTTCAAACTTTAATGGGCACATGAATTTTCTGGTAAAACACAGATTCAGTTTCAGTAGATCCGGAGTGAGGCTTCGTGTTCTGTATCTCTTTAGCTTCCTTGTGTTGTGGATACCACTGGTCTAGGAACCATATCTACTGAAAGACCATAGGTCACTCTTTGTATATAACAGGTCAGACCCAGATGATGTACTCTGCCTTGAGATTTTAGGGCAGAATTCTTGTTCCCTTATTTTTCCTCTACTCAGCTTGATAAACTCTGAAATCAAACAACTAAAAAATATTTCCTTTGTCTAAAAGCAGAGAGGAAATTCTTCATTTCAGGACCTCAGTCTGTACTCCCATACTCAGCTGCCCTGGTGTTCTGGAGTCTTGGTTAAAAGAAACAAAGTCCAGTCATTTTCAGAGATTTTTCAGAGGCTTTTAGTCAACATTAGATTACTTCAGGATCACAGGAGCTGCTCTGTGTATGTCTCACACATCTCAAAAACAGTCACTGTAAATAAGACCTACCTAAGAAAGAGAACTATCCCTTCCCTCACTGCACACATTCCAACGCTAACACATTGTACAAGAGAAGGTGGTATGTTGATAGTGCTGGTAGGTAAAAATGTCTGTGAGAGAAAGGGAAATCAGCTTGTCTTGATGACAAGTGGCTTGATCATGGCTTGATGACAAGCCAATAAGTGGAAAGATTTTTCCTGGAGTATCTCCTGCTACATACTTCTGGTTTGTACTCACCCAGCTTTTGTTCTCATTTTGGACTGGGGATATTCTTTTCTGTCCAGCATCAGTAGGTTGGAAAAGTACCCATAATTATATAAATTTCCCATGCCACTTATTCAATAAGCCATCTAAGTATTATTGGGCCCCAATTACTTTTTAGACAATGTGATAAACAACTGATACAATGGTGAGCAAAATAGACTCTAGTCACTGAGGACTTACAGTCTTTGGGGAGACAGAGCTTGAAAGTCTTAGCATAAACAATCACAATTGTGGTCAGTGCTTCATTTGCTTTCCTCTTGTATTTGTTGCAACAACCACTTTGGGTGGGTTCTTTGTTGATAGTAAGAGGAAGGAAAGTCTCTTAGTGAGCTAATACAAATACTATTAACCCAAGCTGATTCACTGAACCTGTTTGAGAATGAGCTTTACTGTGGAGCCCAGACTTTTCCTTCCGTTAAATAATGTTTCAGTTAGAACATTGTGAATATCCTGATCATGCCAACATCAGTAGCTCTCAGGCTAATTCCATCTGTTTTATTTACAGCCCAAGTCCATTCTTTTGTCAACTTGTGCGTTGTGTGCTTGACAGACCCTTTTCAAATGCCCCTTTGAGCTTCCCCTAGGGTGGGAGTGGCTAATCCTCATGCTATTCTGCCCTTAGTTACTATTGACTTCATTTGTATGTTGCGTTTTCTTAATTAATACTGCAGAGGGGGCCCTGGACAGGGGTGGTACCCTTACAATTTAGTCTTGGCTGGACTCTGTGTTCCACTTGCTATTTGTCCATGGCCAACTTCTCTCTTAAGGTTTCAAAAATGTAAAGTCTGATACTTTTATCTGTTTCTCTCAATGTCTACCCTAAATTTCCTGTTTGAACCCATTCTTTTTTGTATTAACTAAACCTGACATATTTTAATTTCCCAATCCAGAACTTCCTTAACATCTTCTTAGTAATCCTATCCTTCCGCTCACAAAAAAACTCAGGGTGTTATGAATGACATTTAAATGGAGGCTTGATAGATAGCCTAAGCTGGCCAAGGCACTCGCCAGGAGGGAAGGGGGGTACATATGTTGTCCCTGAGATAAGAGGGAGAACATTCCACTGAAGAAGTCAGAAGAGGTTAGTGTGGCTGGAGCATAGGGAACCAGGTCATTTGGGCTGAGATGAGCTGGAGAGATAAGATCATGAGATCTTATTAAGGATTTTAAACTTTTTATCATAAGCGAGAGGAGGATTTGGAAAGACTTTAAGCAAGAATATAAGAGGAATTGTGTGGGATATTTTTTTTGTGTGCACATGTGGTGGCGAATTGGATTTGTATTTCAAAATAGGAAAAAGCTGAAGTTTTCTGAGACAAAGGAAGTGCGTTATGAATGGATGTCTGTTTCATCACTACTGTGATGGTTTTTACATTATCTAACCATAGAGAGGATTTTATATAGTGTAATCTTAGACCCCCCAAATACTCACACGATTATGATTGAAGTTGTCCTAACTAAGAAGGGATGCACTAAGACTCAAGTCCCTTACACATATGTCCTTTTCTAAGAGACAGTTTTGAGGGGGGAAGATGAGAAGTCATTTAAAGTGCCATTGGGAACCAACGTAGGGAAAAGGAGAAAGGAACTCCACTCTACCACAGATATTGATGACAACTGGCTAATCTACCCCCTTATCTGAAAAATTACCTGAAAGGTAATTATCTGAAAGGAAGATCATAATCACCCAGAAGCACTCATTAAATACCCACAACGTGCAAAGCACACACATTATATGGCTTGACATCAAGGAACATTTAGTGGACTGTTGTTTGGTAGATGAGACACAAAAAGGAAGCCTGTTACCTACTGAGCATTTGCTGTTTGGTAATGGCTGTTTGGAGATAGTATCTATTTTGTTGTTCCATTTCAGGATTCATGGCTTTTGTGTCTTGGCTGTACCCCACAAGTTGAGACTAAGTGGTTGACCCTTGATGATGTCCTTCTTTTCTCATTCAAGTCATCTTATCCATGAGATTGCAAACCATAAATCTGTCCATCACTATAGGGAGATCTATCTATCTATCTGTCTATCATCTATCTATCTATCTATCTATCTATCTATCTATCTATCTATCTATCAATCATCTATTTATCCATCCATCCATCATCTACCACTCTATATATTATATTCATGGATTTGTTTATTTTCTTAAATCAGCCCTATACCTTTTGTATTTTGTAAGGCAAAAAAAGATTTGGTTTAGTCTGGCATGCTTTGTATGCTTGTTTCCTGCGGAATCAATTACTTTGTTACTGATACTCATTTATTAGCTAAGCTGGTATGGGTCATGAGGTCCTCAAAAGAGCTCTCCTTCATTACCAGTGCTCCAATTAGGTCAGCGAGAAAGAGCCCCGTAGATGTGGCTTATGCCCTTCATATGCTTGAGGGATATCCACTTAGGAAAAAGGTTCTAAATATCAAGGATGATCTTGAATGCTTTTAACTACTCTCTGATTACAGAATGCTAAGCAGCCAGTAAAATCTCCATGTTACAAAGAAGTAAAGAAATTGCCATCTTTCTGAGGCCACTAGTTAAATTGTCTTATTGATCTGTGATTTCAAGGAGGATAAGACCTGGTTTGTTTCCAAGAATGAAAACTATAAGTTCCCAGTTCAGGCTGTCAGAGGCAGCTTCTTCAAGAAGAATAAAGAGCAGCTAAGGAATAAAGAATCTACTACCATAGCATAGTCCACAAGTGCGATATAACCAGTGGTGATTTGGGACAGTCAGGCAAGTGAAGCCTGGGAAGGAACCAATCAATAGCACACACTCGTGCACATATATGCGTGTTCACCCATGGCATTTGCCGTGTTGATGTCTACGGTGGAACAGCAAGGCTGTTTTTCATCCTTGTACCAGTGTGTCTTTGTAACCAGGACAAATACTTCCATTTCCTAGGCTGAATAGAAACTGGACAAATGTTTCAGAGAAAAAGCATGAGTCAGAAGGTATTGTTTCCCTGAAATCTTTTGATTTTGGTGATACTGCAATCTTTGTTTAACCACCACTTGTGATAGCCATCACAATGCATTGGGCACAGAATGTCAAAACTTCTAAGTCCCCTAATAACTGACTGCACCACCCCACCTTGCCTACCACCTGTTGAATGAGCAATTATGTAACGTGAACAATGAACGAATGGACACTAATGATTTGAATGAGCAATTTCCATTTCTGTAAAGAAGACCCCCCCAACTACAAAAACAAACAAACAAACAAACAAAAACAGCTGGTTGAAATTACTGTTGCCATGGCTTCTGAATTTGCATTTTTAGCTATGCTCTAGGTAGATGGATTCTGAATCGTTGACAAACATGCAGTAATGACAAGAAGGTGAAGGCTCAGTAAAACCTTGATAATCTGCTAAGCCTATACCAAACTGGGTCCCTACTTAGCTAGTAAGTGTTTTAGTCCTATTATAATTAGCACCTTTTTAGTCGTATGTAATAACTCTATAATTAAGTGACTGTTTGGGAGAAATACCTTCTGAAAAATCTGTAAAGGGAAAATTAACTTTGGGTGGAAGGGGTAGATAATGGCGGAAAGAAAAAAGCCCAAGACACCCAAAGAAAGCAAGCCTGTGTTTCATCTAATATTCATAAATCAGATTACATATGGAGAGTTATAACAATGAACTCTCTTTGACTCCTAGAGTTTATCACATCATTTGTATATGCCATGATCAATACATTGGTGTTCTGGTGGATGTCCATTTCAATAGCAGTGAAACTTGACTATAAAAAACAAACAAACAAAAGCTAAACTGAAAAATTCATAATAAGATCTAAAAAAAATACATGAAAAGAAGATTATTACTATCACCTTCATTAACTTTGTTTTCTTTTTTGATACCTAAAGATGAAAATAAAAGCAATATGGAAATCATACAGCATCTCTTAGGAATACCTTTTGTTCCCAAGAAAATTAATTTGCATCCAATTGAATTTAAATGGGAAGACTCCAAGCAAATCGGCTCAACATAAGAGATGAAAAGCTTATAGGGAAAAAAATAAGTATCTACTAATACCTTTTCTTCTTGATTTCCAAAGCACACTAAAGTGTCAGTTAACAATAAACCCAAAGCTGCTCACATATTTAAAAGAAAATCATTCACTTCTGTTTACATCTTAGCTACTGACAAATATTATATTGGTAAATATCTATCTATATCTATCTATCTATCTATCTATCTATCTATCATCTATCTATCTATCTATCTATCAATCATCTATCTATCTAATCAATGAATGGTATTTTTGTAAACTTCTTTGAGCATCTCTAAGGATTTTTGAGGGGCTTATGCTCTTGTGTGATACACTATGGGTGAAACTTTTGCATCGTAATCTTCATCCCATTAATTTACCAGCTAGAAGGGAAAAGAGAAAACTATAATGTCAAATAATATAAATGAGTAAATGAAGTGGTTTGGGTAGGAGGGAAGAATTGATTATGTTGAACTAACCAACTTCAAATTTCAAAATTAGAATATTTTTATGGGTGAGCTCTTTTAAATTCTAGCCAATGATAGTGAAAATACTATATACTGTTTCAGGAAAATTGGCAGACAGTGAACTGGCAATTTGCAACGGACGTTATATTGATTGAAGAAACATAAATTAATGTTAAAATTCACTAATAATTCATAGAAAGTAAATGTAAAAGAACCAATGTGTTAACCTGGTTATGAGATTATCATTTTTAAATGAAAATATCCAAAGCTGATAAACTTGTGAAATGGACAGCTCTTGTACACTCCTGGCACAAGTGCAAATTGGAGCAATCATTTGGAGAACAATTTGTTATATGTTTTAAGAACCTTCAAATAGTTCAAATAGTTTAATTCAGTAGTTCTAGTTTTGAGACTATAAACGAAGGAAATAATCCTAAATGCATATTTAAAAACATGTGCTGAATTATTTTTAATAAAGAAAAAATGGTAAGAATGTAAAAATACAAAAATGAAGAAGAGTTAAATAGGATATCGTAGTGGGCACTGTGATACACTGTACAGATATCCCTGCAGGAAGACTGTGTTGCCCTGCTGCTGGAAGAGCTGTCAGCAGACAGTTTCAAGTGGCTGTGCCTTTGTCAGACTGACTCCAGGTGGCTGCAGAAGGCCACCTTGCTGAAGGTTACACACCCTTCCCGAGGCAGCCCACATACCATGATTTACAGAATTAGGGGTATAAAGGACTGCCCATTTGGCCAAACATACGAGAAATTCTAGCCCAAAGCTCACTGTGGAGTTGGGCAAGCATGTTGTGGGTCTAGCATTGCAACCTGACTGTTCCCACTGCTCAATTCCACTTTCTTCCTCTCCCTCCCCCCAGGTGTTGACTCCAAGGCCACTCTTTCCTAAGCATTCTGCACCCTAAACTCAGACGCTGCTTCCCAGAGAAGCCAACTGCCGCAGATATGCACAACCTGTAACAAGTGTATAATCCATGGAATCTAATGTAGAAAAGTGATTTAAAGGGAAAGTTTATAGTAAAATAGGGAATTGTCTAGGTCCAGTAAAGAAAAACCACTCAAATGCATAATTATCTATGTCTGTCATCTATCTATCTATCATCTATCTATCTATCTATCTATCTATCTATCTATCTATCTATCATCTATGTAAATTGTACAGGTGAATATAAAAATAAAAACGGCAACATGAGCTATACTGATACTTTACCAATGGAAATGTTTTGTCTCTCTTCCTCCTTCTTTTCCTTCCTCTCTCCCTCCTTTCTTTTTTCTTTTTTTTATTTCTCCACTGATTATTAATTAGCACATATTACTTTACTCATGGGCAAAACAAAGTTTCTTTAAAAAAAGCATATGCGTTAAATTAAAAAGTGTTTTAAAAAGCACTGGGTGAGCAGAAGCTTTGTATTTCCTACTCTTGATGTATTTATTAAAATATGTAATAAATAGTCCTAACAACATTTGGCATGCTATTCTAGATATTCTGTGATGTCTAATAATTTTATAAGTAACTAGTTGAAAGTGTAATATATATATATATATATATATATATATATATATATATATATATATATATATATATATATATGGGAGGTGCCAAAAAAATGTATACAAGTGGACACTTTGGTCAATGTTGCCCAAACAGTAGTTCACTGTAATCAGAAGTGTCTGGATGCTGATGGTAACCACTTTGAGCACATCTTGTAATAGCAGAAGTCAAACATGACTTGTATTTATCTTTTGTTATTGGTATATATTGAATATTACAATTTTAATACACTTTTTCTTTCTTAAAATGTGTACATTTTTTGGCACCCTCTGTAGTATGTCTTTTTAAGTGGAAGAAGAATTTAATTAACACATGTAGATTATGGTACTCTGTGGATGAAGGACTTGATTGGTTTACCAAAACTGGAAGTAAAAACCATGGATAAATAAAAATAAATATGAGTTATTACCAGCTATGCCTAATGAAGCAATCACTTCACTGATCATTCCTGTTATTTTGTCAAAAACGTAACGAGGGCAGAAGCAAATAGAAATGACTCGGTCATTATGGAAGAAAGACAGAACTTTTTTTTCTCTGCAAGTGTTATCTCTGTAAGGGCAGGAACTACTTCTTTCTCTCTGTGACTTCAGTACTTCCTGTTCTTAGCATTGAGCTCCTGACGGAGTGCTCCACAATGGATGTTTTAGTGAGTGACACTTGGTTGGCTAATGAAATGAAGGCACATCTGAAGAGAGGTTGCAAAAAAAAACTGAAAATAAGAGGCATTTTTCTTAGAAGAGAGAAGCAGCAGAAAAATTCTCTTTTCTTCCCCATCTATTCACCATCTTCGTCTTCACCTTGATAATGTGTTTGTAGTCAGTCTCCTTCTACAGACTCATGGATTTAATTCATTCACTGTTAGAGTCATTACGTTTATTTATAATTTATAGACTTTAATTTTTGCTTTATAGATAAATGGTATGGTGTTTCTTGACCTTTATATATTCTATAAATGCTTTTTGAATCATTCAATCACATTATCTACAAGGGGTAAGGTAACTACTTCACAGTGGTAGCAGGTAATTCTCTAATTGAAAATTCCATCTCACCCTAGCAATGTGGTACAGGAGAAAAAAAAACATCATGCTTTTATTTGAAACAATTGGGTTCTACCTTTATCTCTTCCTTTGATGTGCTGTGTGTCCTGGGCATATTATTTTACTTATCTACACCTAAATTTCTTTGTAAGATGAAGAGATATTTTAGTGTATTTTTAAAGCAGTATAACAAATTTTTAAATTTAATTCTTTAATGAACTCTAAAATATTTTTTAAAATTAAAGGAGTTATTACATTAGTATGGATTTACATTGTAAGTCCAATTTTATAATATTTACTTTCACTGTCAAAAATAAGAACATAAGTGAATAAATTAGTGGTCTCTAAAATGCTCAAATATGATTCTAGTTCACAGCTGAGAATGTATTTTCAAATACAGATTTAAAAATAGTTAAAATGTATTTGACAAACGCTATTGGGATCAAGTTGTTGCAAAAGCCCGAGGCACCTCTGTTGACCTTTTGAAAAGCTTCTGTAGGACGTCCTCTGAGCTTCTCCTTGGGAGGGCAGCATGCTTTCGGATACTTGTACAAGAAGTGATTTTTGAAGACTCGAGAACTGTAGTGTGCAGGATTCACTTATTTGCATGCACTAGTATACTAGAAAAGGACCTTGAATGGCACTTCATCCACTCTGCTGACTTTTCTAATGATCGCTTCTATGATATTTTTATAGGCTCAGCACTATGGAGTTGGGGATACAATAATAGTGAACAACACACATTTTCTGGTCTCTAGGGCCTATCCGACTTCCTCTTTCAAAACTGTTATCCCTCTTGTGTTTTAGATTTCACTTAATTTCAGCACCTAGTCACACTCGCTGGAAAATTTGGGATTGTTTTATTACTCCTGTCTCTCTCTCTTACTCCTATACACAACCAAGTCCTATTTCTTAAATAATTCTGTTTCTACTGCTGCTGTTCTGAGAGCTTCATTAACTTTTAACCAAACTATTAAAAGAGCTGTGATTCATCTTGTTTCCTCCTGTTTTGTTCTCATCTACATTGTGGACAGAGTGATGAATGTAAAATCTAAATTGGATTATAAGAGTGGCTAAAACCCTTCAAAGAATTCCTGAGGTGCATAAAATAAAGTCTATGTCTCTTACTGTGTCTTAGCACAGCTTATATATTTCACCGTGATAGGGGCCTTTCTTAGTTGGCTTTGGCTATATCACAAATATTGTATACTGCGTTGTTTAAACAACAAATATTTGTTTTTCACAGTTCTAGAGGCTGGGATCATGGCACTGGACAAATTGGCTCCTCGCTAGATCCCTCTTTCTGAATTAACTGAAATATTTGGCTTTATAAAAAAAAATTCATAGTGTTTTAATTTTCATTTCATTGGAACTTGTCACTCAATGAAAAATATTTTTTATTGCATCTCTAAAGAGATGGATCCAGCTTCTTGAATACTTGTGTTGATTGGGAGCTCATGTATATCAATATTTACTTAAAATAGTCATATAACTATAAACACTATTTTTAAAAATATTCATTATCTCACTTATTCTAAATGCAGTTTTTCATGAAATTCATCAATTAAAAGTTTTTATTGAACATTTATTACACATACCACCCAGAATCTTTCAGTCTTTCAATTTCGTTTTTATATGAACACTTGATTTTTAACACCTCATTGAGTTAGTCTATGAGCAGAAACTCAGCTTTAACATTACTAGCCTGGCCTGCATAGCTGAGTAAATTGAAAGAGCAGTATACTGTTGATGACAGTGAAAGGAGGAAACCCAGACTAAACCCAGACCTTCATATCATCAGTCTAACCCCATTGTTTCACAGACGAGAAAATGGAAGTCCAGAAAATTAATCCTTTGTCCAAATTCAGATGACAGTCAGGAAATAAAAACATATTCTACACCTCATCAAACAGGAAATAAGCCCACAGATGCTTTTCTTTTGTAAAAACAAAATGTTATAATGTAAGTGAAGTTCCTGTCATAGTGTGTGGTGCATCAGAAAATGTTAGTTCTGTATTGACTTTTCTTGTTTATACCTGGGGCCAGTGGGAGAGATACCTCAATTTTCTATAACTCCACAAAGAGAGAATACGTCCTTACACAAATTTGGCAGTGTACTGACAGAGGTATCATATGATCATATAAGACCCGGTATCATATGATATTATATGATATGATATGGTATGATATGACGTGACATGACATGATATTATATTATATTAAGACCCGGTCTTATATTAAAATAAGACCGGGTCTTATATTAATTTTTGCTCCAAAATACGCAGTAGAGCTGATGGTCCAGCTAAGTCTTAAGAGGTGTTTAATATATCTATTTTCAAACTTTCCGCCAGAGAACTCAAATCCATAAAAATCCAGATACCTGGGCCTGAATTCCTTAATGTAAACCAATTTATATCTAGCTTCAATTTTATAAAATCATGCTTCTGACAATTTTCAGGAGTTTAATAGTGAATGAACTGCTTGCCTTAGCTCACTATTGTGTCACTGTAAATAATTGACTTTGCTGATTAACATTGATGGCAAACTTTTTGGTAACAATTTTGTCATATACATGATATTTTTTTCAAGGCTTTATTTCAAGTGTCCTTGAAAAAAATCTCTTTTAAGCTAACTATCAAACTGTCACCTTAAGTATTTATGATTATAGTATTTTGTACTCTAGTCTGTAAGTGGTGCAACTTACATAAAAACATTTACCACACCAAAAGAAACATACCCACTAAAACTATTCTTAAGGTGATAAATTCTTCAGTCTCTTCTGACAAATGAAGAAATCAGGTCATTCCTTAATGAGATCTATTCAGAAACCATAATGAATGCTAAAACTGGTTTTTGTGTCTTATTACTAAGAAGTAGTCTTCTCTGTAAGAGAATGAGAGGAAGAAAAGGAAGGAAAATGGTAACTGTCTTGAGAAATGGGATAATATCTTATTCATCGTTGTGTTCCTAACAGAATACAGAAGCTGGCATATATTCGATGCTCAAAGTATTTTTTGAATGAATGAATGAGGTTTTGGATCAAACATTTTATCCTGCCTTATTTAGTTCTCACAAAACAACCTTTATATTGTTTACAGTTTTTCTTTGGGTAAGAAATTAAGAGTAAATGGTGGATGGTTTGAATATTAAAATATCCCATATTAATCAAGTTTTTCTCTTTTAAAATCTATGTTTGTTTTTCCTTATGTAGTCACAGACTGGGATTGAAAACATCTTTTTCTTCACATACATTTTTTTTATTTTGGAGACATTTTGGTATTAGTAATTAAAGAGTGCGAATGAGCAGAACCATATTTTAAAAAAATGTCAAAGAAACTAGAATTTTAAGAGGTGTGATTTCTCTGCATTTATATGATGGGTGAAATGATTGATAATTGTAAAGATAAAATGCCATTCTTAGATTCATAAGAGGGGAAAAATAGGATCTGTATTTTCAAAGTCTTGTTTTCCAGATGACACTCCGCCTGTCTGCCCTGCGTTATAACATCATTGAGAACTGGAAGGGGGTTAAGGTGTCTTCAGGAAAATTGGTCAGGCTGAAGGCAAAGGTGTATTTTTTCACCTTTTTTGTGACTTAAGATTGACTTAAGACTTTGTAAAAGGACAACTGAAATTTATGAAATTTGACTCAAAATGTAGTCATTGTCTCATCAACGTCAAAGGCAGACATTGGTTGTTGGGAACCCAGGCTCAAGAGCCATGTTTCTTTTTCACTCTGACAGTAAAGCCATAGTAATGACCAAAAAGGTCCCACATGTAAATTGTATGGTAATAAAATTGTCTCAGTGTCCTTTCTTCTTCAATATAAGGAAATTGTAAAATCTTCCTGAAAATGTTACTTTCTTGTTTGAAAATAAAAGTATGAAAAGTTTAGGTTTGCAGAAGCTCCTCAACTCCCAGTCTGGGCCACACAAAATTATTTAAATCTCCTTATTATAGTCGAGAACAGATGCTATGAATTAGCTAGCTGAAGACAATTAAGTTAGTTGAAGACACTGAAAGCAGAAGAGAGCATTAGCAAAAGCCCCATTGTGTAAAACAATATGGTGCATATAGAGACTGAGATCTAGTTTAATATGATTGGAGTGTAACTCTAAGGTTGAATGGCAAGAGGAAGAATCCAGTGCAACAATGACAATGTATTGTTTCCTCTTTACAAAAAAAAAATAAAAAAAATTTAGATCCAGATGAAATCATCCACCAAATATGTGAGAGATACTCATCTGGAAGATTTTTAAAAAGGGAAGTATTATCTTTAAATCACAATGCAATGTAAATCTACTCTTGGATCTCTAGTAACATGCTATGACAAGATGTAATGAGGCAAGATAGCCTTATCAGCTCAAACTTGTAATGTGAGGGCCTGACATCAGAATTTTCAACCCAATCCTTTTTTTTTTAATTGGGGAATATTGGGGAACAGTGTGTTTTTCCAGGGCCCATCAGCTCCAAGTCATTGTCCTTCAACCTAGTTGTGGAGGGCACAGCTGAGCTCCAAGTCCAGTTGTTGTTTTCAATCTTTAGTTGCAGGGGCACAGCCCACCATCCCATGTGGGAATTGAACCGGCAACCTTGCCTTTGAGATCTCTCACTCTAACCAGCTGAGCCATCTGGCCACCCCTCTGGCAGCTCATTGGCAGCTCTTTGTGTTCAATCTAGTTGTGGAGGGCGCAGCTCACTTGCCCATGTGGTAATCGAACTGGCAACTCTGTTGTTCAGAGCTCACGCTCTAACCAACTGAGCCATCCGGCTGCCCCAACCCAATCCATTTTTAATCAATTTATTTATACCATGCTTTTATGCTTTTACTTTTGACCAAGGTGCTATCCAAATTAGACTGACATTACTTTTTTCATGACCACCATAGCAACATAGTATAAACAATGCTGAGAAATAAGGAAAGGAGGATAATTAGAATGACTTCAGGAAGAAGGTTAATTAAAGCAATAGAACAGAAGAACAAGTTACAGAAAATAGTTTCCTTAAAGTGAAGGATAACCAAAACAGAGTTGGGGAAAGTGAGCAATGAGGGTTTGGGAACATGATGAGCAGACCATCAATACTGTACTATCCTTAGGAAGTATGACTGGACAACTTTTCATTCTGATAAGAGATGCTGTCATTGGAGGAAAGGGTCAAACCAGGAAGATGTTTATACTTTAAGACAGATTCTTATACTTTGAGCTAACACTTCTCATTGCTTTTTGGAGTTACTCCTTATTCACTCCACTGGACATTCCACACTCTAACCTGGTTTGTCTATTCAACAAGTTTCTTACCTGCTATTTCATGGAGACAATTGGAATTGTAAAGAGTTTCTTCATAAAATTTCACTTTCTCACCAGATTGTCAATGGCCTGAAGCTCTGCTCTCATCATTCCTCCTCAATGTAAGTAAGTATGGCCTTGGGAATCTTCCTTTAAACCTTCTATTCAGTTCCATTAGTGCTGACATGTGCTTCTTATATGTCCCAATCCTGTGGAATACACTGAGTGTGGCAGACACCAATAATTGTCAATCCAATGTCCATTTTTCCCTTCTGTCTTCATTAGAGGGTTCAAGTTTTGTTTGAAGCAGTCATGTATCTAGCTAAAAGCCTTGCCTTACCAGAAGTTTCTTATAGAAAGGGATACCCACTAGACATAATTCTCACCTTTGTGATGTGATCAACATCCTGCTCAAAATTTCTGAGAAAGGTTTTTCTTTCCTAATATAAGTGCTTACCTCTCCATCTTTCTTCTTGGAAATGGAATAGCCATAGTGACAATGAAGTGACAGCTTGAGGACAGAAGCCCATGATAATGATGGCAGAGTGGAAAGTGGAGGAATGCCTGTGACACTGATCCTATTATGAATGCAGAACTTCAAACCTGGACTATTTATCTGAAAACTTCTTGTTATATAAGCAAAAGTATTTTTGGAGGAAAACATACTTGGAAGAAAAATACACAAAATACATTCCTCTTGTTTAGATAAGGAAAATATATTTAGTTGGAATTTTATTTTGTGTAGTCCCCTAACAACTTTAGTACATGTAGGAGTTGGTTCCAGGAATTAGGGTTTTGAAAAAACAAAAAACAAAAAACAAAACAAAACAAAACACAAGGTAACAAAATGAGTGGAGTGGAAAAGGCCAGGTTACAGGCTATTTGTGCAGTCTTATATTGCATATTGGACAGAGATGGTGATCCTTGCTAAGTATTTGATCAAACTTCTGCTGTTGTTCCTTGGGAAGGTGACCATGGGCTGACCAACATTGTAGTTTTAGGAGAAATGATAGAAAAATTTGTGTGTTTCTGGATATTATTTTGTCTTGACACTCTTAGAAAAGCTTAACAAAAAGGATAACCTTAGAGTAAAGCTAGCTGGTCTTCCATAGAAATGGAAAGATAGTAGCCTTTAGGCCATGGCTTGGAAAGGTCTTTGTGGTTGTCAGTGGTGTCTGATTGTTCAACTGGGAAGGCAGTCCCCAGGCACATACCGGGAAGACATGTGCTGTTAAACCTTGGAACCCTCCAGAAAGTAGTTCCCCCAAAATGCCCCCATCAGATGTGGCCATGAAGGATGATGGAAGGAAGAGCTTCCAAGATGGTAGAGCCTAGGACTGTGGAGAGCAATGGAGAAAGGAGATCTATACAGAGAGAAACTAGAGGCCTCCTGAGAGTGAAGGAATGTTCTCTGTGGCCAGGACAGGGAGTCCATGCCATTGTTGCCCGGTCCGCTTGCGTCCCAGTTACATTCCTGTTCTGAATGGAAATTTTAATTTGTTTGTTGGTTTATACTTTTCATACTAGTTGTGTGGGGGAAGATAATTTTTTAATGCAATCAAAGTTGCCAGACCTGCAGACCTGTTATAGTACCAAGAGAACCTGGAATTTGAAGCGGCTATACCAGCTATGTGAGATATTGGGATTATCTCAGTTGTGGAAAGGAGAGAATATATATGTCCATGTTGGGTAGACAAACGTATGAAATATTGTTAATTGTCTGATAAATCTACATAATCACTCATATCCTTTTTAAAAGAACTTCAGGTTTGGAGAGCATATCAGTAATGTGCACAGCCATAATATTTGTCTTCCCAGACTGCCAGGGAGATCGTATTACATAGTTCTGGTGATGAAATTTAAGCAGGTATTTGTCAGCTATGTTGCATCCTTGATAAAGGTATTTCTCCTTCCTCTACTCTCTTATTTTTTTTTATTTTTTTTATTTAATTTTTTTTTATATATAGTAGCAAGTGTGAGGGCAGAAACCAGATGTAAAGCACAGCAGAGTGGAATGATGGAAGGTATATGATGTTGGTGTTGTGGGGTCACGACACCAGCCCCAGCCTGTTAAATCCATACGTTTTCTATGTGCGGGGGAAAAAAATCACCATTTGGTTGGCCATGGGAGTAGGCTTTCTGTTCCATACAGCAGAACAACAATCCTTATTGACACAGATATCACAGGCTCTTCATACCTTTCTGGATCTGAGGATCCAGTGTGAGGAGGCTTCCCTAAAGGGCCTTGTTCCCATAAAAATCTTCCTTCTCTTCATATGTTCTTTCCATGCTGCCCTCCAATATTTCTAGAGCTTTTCTATTTTTAAAAACTCAAACCCAAAGTCATTCTATATAACACTAACTCCATTAACTATATTTTTAATTTTTAAAAACATGACAATAACATGCAACTACATTCTTATAAAAATATTCACACAATACAGATGAACCACTAATTTTGTCCTTTCATTCTTTCTGTTGACTAAATCTGGAAAGTCAATATGTCAGCCAGCTCACATTTTCCTCTAATGTTGTCTTAATTATTTGAGGTCTGGTGTCTGCCATCACCATGCCACTGAAAGAAGCAGTTGGCCAGGGACATATAAACTCTCGGATGATGTCCTTCAAAGATAATATTGAAGTGGGCATGAATGTACAGCTTTTACAGGCCAGACCAGGATGCTGTCAGACTCAAGACAGGCCCAGAGATGTTCAAAATAGGTCTTGAATAGACACTCATCTCCTTTCACCAAGTCATGGTTGGGCAAGTAAATCACACACTTCGTTTTTTATAACCACAAGCCATGTGGTTTAGCAGAAATGACCTCGTTTTGGAGAATAATTATCAAAAGCTAATAGTAATAATTCCTCTTTAAAAAATCCAAATAAAACATAATAAATGTCATATATAAATGCTCACCTTATAAAACTAGGTGAGTAAGTAACTGTAAAAGATGTCTTATAACTGTCAGGTTAAATTAATTTATAACTCAGATTTGTTGTGAAAACTATTGAATATAGATCCTTTTACTTTATTTTTATAAGACCTGTGGACTTTGGTATATTGATAGTGTTCTCTCTTCTAACTTACTGCACGATCAATCAAACTAGTTAGAGAGATGCTTTTGGAATTGGAAAGACATGTTTGAGAACAACTGTTTTAGGTACCTTTTAAAAGGACAATAATGAATAATGATCATATATTGAAACTAAGCAGACTTGTCCACAAAATCTCAGATTTTCATTTTTGTATACTTGGTTTAGTATTAATTTTTGTAAATACACTCCCCATTCCCTGTCAATTGGCTATCAATAAATGTTAAGAAAATGACAATATCTGACAACATGGGTCTTTATTTGTCAGATGGTTCTGGGCCAGAATGGGTATCAATTTTGATTCACTGCTTTCAGAGCAGTTGGAACACAAAGGATTAGGTTAGCAGGCATGAATAAATCTTAATTCTGTTGAAATTTATACCTGTCTCATGGTAAACACAGATAAATGCTTCTTTATCCAACCAGTTGCATCAGTTTAGATCCTGCAGAAGTTAAATGTTAACCTAAAACTCAATTAGTAACATAGTAAATGTAGCCTCAGATACTGATGGTATAGGTCAGTATGTATTTAAGTGGAGACAGCAAGAGAATTCTACTAGCCAACATATTGTTTACTCAATTATATGATCATCCAAAATGTACATGCTTTCATGGAGTTGGAAAAATAGGAGCTCCTTTTAGACACAGAAAAAAATGTAGCCTTGAGAATTAAAATACTAGCTACAATCTTCTGATGATCATACAGCACGATTTATCACTCATCATAAAACTGGAACTGAACTTTAAATCTGTGTTTCCAAGAAAATGTGGTTGTATCTGTGTAAGGGAACTTAGAGAATGGGGGCAGGCATAGTGGTGAGACTTTTCTTTCCCCTACAGTATACCTTTTTGTACATTTTTAATTTCTTATTATGTGCATATAAAACCTACTCAAATAATTGAATGATAGAAAAAAGACAGAAAATGAAATGAACCAATGATTCCTATTTAGAAGGAAACTCCAACAACTTCAATATTTATAAACAACTCACATGAGGGGATCTCTTGCCCTATAAAACCACGTCCAATACTCAGGATATTCTGTTCTCTTTATATATTGTATTATCTGTGGTCCTCTCTGTCTTTTCACACTCAATGTTACTTTGAGTGCAGTGACTTTTGCCTTATGTTTCTTTTACTTCTCTAGGATATTTCACAACGCTTTGCCTATAAATGACATTCATTACATAGATGAAAAATAAGTGAGAAACAAAAAAATACTGATTAGTTTCTCATTGCTTTCATCTAGATATGAAGCCAAAGTTGATAGCAATATGTAGGGCTGGTAAATGGGTGTCCAGCAAAAGTCAATAGATAGAATGAGGATCTTATCCTGGGATGCTTACGGGTGTCTCTGGTTTTCACGCAGGTAAAAATGAGCTAACATGAAATAAAAACTAGGAAGTTGTAATGCCAAAAAGGTTAGAACTAACAACTCCCAAATAAATGCCTCAGGCTCTCGGGAGCAATCTCTAAAATGAGAGAGTCCCACCAACTCCTTTGGCATTCACTTATTAGATTGTGTTTCAGGACCCTAATGCAAAACATACAGCAGTTAAAAAAAATTTCCTCACAGAATTTGATATCAGGTATGCATGATTCCAAATAACTGGTTACAAAGTTAGCTGTTGGTTTTATTTTTCTGGTTTTATTCTTTTTCACTCAACTGGTCAGTTAATTGGAATTTGAAGAGGTTAAAAGGTTATATTGTTTATTATTGTGAGCAATAATTTACACAAATGTGTCATACAAAAGAATATTTATAAGCACATGACTCTACCATCTTAATCTATTTCTGCCTGCGTTCATATGTAATCTCTCAACCTGTAACTGCTTAGCAGGAAATGTGAATTACTACACTCTCCCTAATTGATCCCACTCTGGAGTCCCTCAGGTTCACTCCAGTCTTAAACTTCACCTCTGCAAAGTGTAATCAGTCTGACTGCCAGAGGCCAATTTGCGTATAGATTACCTGTCTCCAACTACCTCTAGGAAATGACTATCAAGAATGAAGCGAGAGCCAGAAGCAGCTAGGTCTTTCTGAAAGGTTGGATAATAAAAGTGAAGCATTGGATATTATCAAGATAAGTGTGGAGAGTGCGTAAGCAAGAAAGATCAACAACACCTCGTTGCTGCTGTTTCCTCCTACAATTTCCTGCAGGGAGGTTTGGGCTGAGTGAAAGCTAAAAATCTATCAAGAACAGAATGTCATCAGTCATTCGAAAGCTAATATCTATAGAAGTCCTGATCTTCAACTTGAAGCCATCCATAGTAATACAGGAACCAGATGAAATTCTACAAAACAATACTGCAATCACACAGCTAACCTCTCAAGCTTTTCAGCCCGGGGTTGACACTATTAAAATATTTGAAAGGAACTGCAAGGAAAAATTAATCTATCCAAAGTTTCCTATGCCTGTATTGCTGCTACTGCAAGATGTTAAGACTGACTTGCCTTCTTTCTTGGTTGATTTGCACGCTTAGTATTGATGATAAATGAGAATTGCAGAAGGCTATTTCATTGACTCCACTGCAGTGGAACAGACTAAGGTAGTACCATGCACTGGCCTTTCAGGTAAAGATGAATAACTCCTGCATTAAGTAGAGAAAAAAAGAAGGAAACGCTTCAATCTCCATTGCTTATTATAAGAAGTTGGGAAGACCTGGCATTTTGAGAATCTTTCTATGCTTATTGAATTCCCTTTGTCCCTAAAGAAGACTCAAAAAGGATTTTTTTAAAGCATTTCAGAGACTCCTTTTATTTCACTGAAGCCATATTCTATGAGAGTCAAGTGTTTTCCATTCATAGGATACTATTTGGCCCCCTCAGCATTTTTATTCTCTCTCCCACAGTGTTTGCCACAATATCATTTCAATAGTTCAGAAACTGCTACGAGTTTAATAAAATAACGGGTATTATTTTGGGGTGTCCCCAGCTGAAAAATTATTATGACTCAGAGCAGACTTCAGTTATTAAAAATTTCATTTGAAGATTCCCCTTTTCTTTACTTGTAGTCATCCTTATCAAATACACTGTTTCAATGTGTGTGCTGGAATAGTGGCATTAAGATGTGTGTGTGTGTGTGTGTGGTTGTGTGCATTTGTTTATTAAAGACACTGCACCCCAGGAAACAATCACCATGACTTGAACTAATGAGAAAGAGAATAAGAATAAACCTCAGTTATGGCTTGACAGCAGGCTGGATAATTGAAGTATGTGATTTACATTTCATAGTATGACTTTTTGAGGTAGACTTTTAAAATGCCTTTTAAAGATGAGCAGAACAAGGATTAGTAGGCCGGCTTGTGAGTGATGTGTTGGAATTGAAACTTAAGAATGTCCAACTTCAAAGCTATTTCTCCTTATGTTACACTGTGCTTCTCATCCCAACAGTAAACTTATAGACATGTTAAAAGTTTAGAAACTTTGTGAAAATTTTCATTTGTTTTTTCTCTTCTTTCCTTCTGCCTCCTCCACCCACAGCTGACAAAATAAAAACAGGAATCATTTGATTTTTATGGAGACAGTTCAACAGTGGTTGACATGGAATGCAGTAGATGCTCAGTTGCTATGTGTTATTTTTGCTACTTTTAAGTGTCATGGAAAAAATGGATAAAGATCTCAACCATCAAATCACTAATGACATTAAGTGTGATTACTATATACAGACGTACATAAATTTAGACATCTTCTGGATGGGAAAATAAAAGGTTCAAGAATGGTTGTCTAAATTTTTCTGTACCATATTTTATAGTCACAGCTGACTGGCTGTGAAATGCTACCATTTCCACTTAATTTTGTTCACTAGTTAATTCAGTCCTCTACTTTATTTGATCAGATCTAGAGCCAGATCATTTGTATTCATTTTGCATTGTGTTTTTGCAGTGTCTCTTGATCGCTTTTACATGCTAATATTGGCTAATTCAATTGGGATTTATTGAAGCAGCCCTTGAAAATTAACCACCTAATTTCTCACGCAAAAAATAGACCTATTTCTCTTCACTTGTTTCTTTGAAGAATATATGTTAACATAAAATGAAAGGTTGTCTTTTTGGTGCAAAACACAATGCTTTTGATATTAGAGGACAGATCTTAGAGAACAAATTTTGGCATGAGGTGGTAGACCCTCATGGGAATGCAGATTTTATTGTCTGTTTTTGTTGTTGTTGTTGTTGTTTTTTTCTGTACGAGAAACTCTGGGTGGAATACATTTTTCAGGAAAGCCAAGAGAGATTATCATTTGGCTATGTTTAATATACTAATATTTTATTTGTTGCATTGTTTCAGTCACCTTGGTAATAATGGTGAGAATAGAAATTATTAATGACTTTACAAAGGTTAAAGCATGGGGTTTTGGCTTGATTGATGAGTAACTTTACAAGTTAAAAAAATCAATCAATCAATGAAATCAATCAATTTCAGTACATTGGACATTATTTTTCATTTAACAGTACTGGGACCCAGGTCCTGAAAGGAATTAAACTATGAGCTCCATGCTCTCCCCAGTAATCTGCCTGTACATGGAATTTTAGTTAATTGGAAACCTGTTACATATGTCTCTCTTTTCATAGAACACAGGTAGTGCTTTCCTGTCAGAACCTGTCAATTCTCTTCAACCCCATCTACACAGTGAACTCTGCATACCCACACGGACGCTGCGCCCTGTGACCCAGGTGAACTATTAATAGAGGAGAAGCCAGTCTCCCAGGGAATCCCCGCATTGTGTGAGAAGGTGGAATAGTGCAGAGAAAACATAGCACTACGATGTGAGAGAGGAAAAAAAAGGCTGCAGTCAGGGAGAAAATAAAACATTCTACCAACAAGTACTGGAAAACAAAAGAAAGACCTCTTCCTATCAACCTGTTGCAGAAGCCACTCATGTAGATGTATAGAAAGTGAAATAATAAATCAGTAATTGCCATGAATCACCAAGGCAACAAGAAAGCTCAGAAAGAAAGTGAAAAGTCTCCAGAAAAGGAACTTAAAAATATGGAAATATGTGACTTAAATGACAGAGAATTCAAGATTGCAGTTCTGAAAAAACTCAACGAGATGCAAGAAAACACAGAAAGGCAGTTTAATGAACTCAGAAACACAATCAAAGAACAACATGAGCATTTTACGAAAGAGATTGAAATTAAAAAAAAAAAAACAAATAGAGTTTCTGGAGATTAAGAACTCTATAGAAGAAATTAAGAATGAATTAACCAGCTTAGGGAGTGGAGTTGACCAGATGGAGGAAAGAATCAGTGACATTGAAGATAGAAACCTGGAAATTACACAGATGGAAGAAGAAAGAGACTTGAGACTTAAAAGAAATGAAAGAACTCTACAAGAACTTTCTGACTTCATCAGAAAGAGCAATATAAGAATAATGGGCATACCAGAAGGAGAAGAAAGAGAGAAGGGAACAGAGAATATATTCAAACAAATTGTTGATGAGAACTTCCCAAACTTGTGGACAAAACTGAATCCTTGAATCCAAGAAGCAAATAGAACACCTAATTACCTCAATCCCAACAGACCTTCTCCAAGGCACATTGTATTGAAGCTGTCTAAAATCACGGACAGAGAAAGAATCTTCAAGGCAGCCAGGGAAAAGAAGACGGTAACCTACAAAAGAAAGCCCATTAGATTATCATCAGATTTTTCAGCAGAAACTCTACAAGCAGGAGGGAGTGGAACCAAATATTCAAACTATTGAGAGAGAGAAATTATGGGCCAAGAACAATTTATCGAGCAAAGATATCCTTAAGAAATGAAGGAGGGGGCCGGCCCGGTGGCTCAGGCGGTTAGAGCTCCATGCTCCTAACTCCGAAGGCTGCCGGTTTGATTCCCACATGGGCCAGTGGGCTCTCAACAAAAAAAAAAAAAAAAAAAAAAAAAAGAAATGAAGGAGGGATAAATACCTTTCCTGACATACAGAAGCTGAGGGAATTTTCCAATATACGACCTGCACTACAAGAAATACTAAAGGAGGCTATTCGACCATCATCAACAGGGACAATTTGTGGCAACCGAAACATAAAAAGGGGAGAGTAAAGGCTTGAACCGGAATATAGGAATGGAGAAAGTAAGCGTGCTGAAGAAAATGGAATACTCTAAATATCAAACTTTCTTTTACATAAACTTAAGGGTAACCACTCAAAAAAAATCCAGAACTGAAATATATACTGTAATAAAAGAAGAAACAGAGGGAAACATTATAGGATACCACTACACAGAAATAATAGATAACAACAAAAAGGCAAAGAAACAATGGAGACACAGCCTTACCAGAAAACTAAAGACAGAATGACAGGAAATCCTCACATATCAATAATCCCCCTAAATGTAAATGGACTGAACTCACCAATAAAAAGGCACAGAGTAGCAGATTGGATCAAAAAACTATGCTGTCTCCAAGAGACACATCTCAGCTACAAGGACAAGCATAGACACAAAGTGAAAGGGTGGAAATTGACACTCCAAGCAAATGGTACCCAGAGAAAATCAGGTGTAGCCATAATGATGTCAGATGAAACAGACTTCAGGGTGAAAAAGATAACAAGAGACAAAGATGGACATTTCATAATGGTAATGGGGACTATACAACAAGAAGACATAACAGTCATCAATATTTATGCCCCCAATCAGGGAGCACCGAAACATACCAAGCAACTATTAGCAGAACTAAAGGGAGAAATTGACCAAAACACAATTATACTAGGGGACTTAAATACATCATTGTCAGCTATGGATAGATCATCCAAACAGAAAATAAATAACGAAATAGCAGCCCTAAATGACACATTAGATGAAATGGACATAATTGACATATATAGAGCACTTCATCCTAAAACATCAGACTATACATTCTTTTCAAGTGTACATGGAACATTCTCAAGGATAGACCATATATTGGGACAAAATCAGCCTCATCAAATTTAAGAAGATTGAAATCACACCAAGCATATTCTCTGATCACAAGACTTTGAAATCGGATATCAACTGCAAAAAGAAAGCAGGAAAAAACACAAATACATGGAGAATAAACAACATACTTTTAAAGAATGACGGGGTTAAAGAAGAAATTAGAGGAGAGATCAAAAGATACATAGAAACAAATGACAATGAAAATACATCCTTCCAAAATTTTTGGGATGCAGTGAAAGCAGTTTTAGGAGGGAAATTTACATCCTTACAGGCCTATCTCAAGAAACAAGAAAAATCCCAAATAGGTAACCTTATGTTACACCTTAAAGAACTAGGAAAACAAGAACAAGTGAAACCCAAGGTCAGCAGAAGAAAGGAAATAACAAAAATCAGAGCAGAGCTCAATGAAATAGAGAACAAAAAGACAATAGAAAAAATTAACGTGACAAAGAGCTGGTTCTTTGAAAAGTTTAACAAAATTGACAACCTCTTGGCTAGACTCACTAAGATAAAAAAAGAGAAGACACTAATTAACAAAATCAGAAATGAAAAAGGGGAAGTTATCACGGACACCACAGAAATACAAAGGATCATTCAAGAATACTATGAAGGACTATATGGCACCGAATTCAATAACCTAGAAGAGATAGACAAGTTCTTAGAAAGACATAGCCTTCCAAGGCTGAACCATGAACAACTGGACAATCTAAACAGACCGATCACCCGTCATGAAATTGAATCAGTCATCCAAAACCTTCCCAAAAGCAAAAGTTCTGGACCAGATGGCTTCACTCGTGAATTCTACCAAACCTTCAAAGAGGATCTAATACCGATCCTGCTCAAACTCTTCCAAAAAATTGAAAAAGAGACAGTACTCCCTAACTCTTTTTTTTTTTTTTTTTTTTTTTTTTTATTAATTAATTTATTTATTAGTTTCAGGTGTACAAAACAAGGTAATACTTAGACGTTCATCATTTATATCCCTCATACTGTGAACCCCCCTCCCCCCATCCACTATCCCTCCGACCTCACACTGAACCATCACATTATATATATAAAATTATAGTTGGCATTCATTAATGTTTAGCTTCTGATGTACAATGCCATGATCAGGTATCCACAGTATCCCTGAGGTGGTCTCCCAAATAGGACGCATGTCCATCGGATACCCAACAAAATCTTTACAACATTATAGAATACCTTCCCCAAATTAATTTTCAAAAGAAAAACCCTGAGGCCATCTTGTGGTTACCAGCTGCTTCCAAATCCCTTCACCTTTCCCCTTATCCCCAACCCCCTCCCACACACCCATCTAACCACTCTCGGTTTTTTCTCTGCGTCCCCAAAACTGACTCTGATTAGTTCATTCACATAGTCTTTTCTTTAGATTCCATATATAAGTGAGATCATATGGTACTTGTCTTTCTCTTTCTGACTTATTTCACTTAACATAATGTTCTCTAGATCCATCCATGTTGCTGCAAATGATAAGATTTCTTTCTTCTTTATGGCTGCGTAATACTCCATTGTATAAATGTACCACAGCTTCTTAATCCAGTCATCTACCGATGGGCATTTTGGTTGTTTCCATATCTTGGCTATTGTGTAAAGTGCTGCAATAAACATAGGAGTGCATACAGATTTTTGAATTGGAGTTTTGGATTTCTCCGGGTAGATGCCTAGGAGTGGAATTACTGGATCATAGGGTAGTTCCATTTTCAGATTCCTGAGATACCTCCATACTGTTTTCCATAGTGGCTGCACTAATCTGCAGTCCCACCAACAGTGCACTAGCGTTCCCTTTTCTCCACATCCGCGCCAGCATTTGTTGTTTGTTGATTTATTGATAATAGCCATTTTGACTGGAGTGAGGTGGTATCTCATTGTGGTTTTTATTTGCATTTCTCTGATGGTTAGTGAGGTTGAGCATTTCTTCATATGTCTTCTTGCCTTCTGTATGTCCTTCTTAGAGAAATGTCTCCCCAAGTCCTCTGCCCATTTTTTAATTGGGTTGTTTGTTTTTTTGGAGTTGAGTTGAGTAAGTTTTTTATAGATTTGTGATATTAATCCCTTATCAGATATATCATTGGCAAATATCTTTTCCCATACAGTAGGATCCCTTTTTGTTTTATTGATGGTTTCCTTTGCTGTGAAAAAACTTTTTAGTTTGATGTAATCCCACATGTTTATTTTTTCTCTTACTTCGCTCGCGCGAGGGGATATATCAGTGAAAATCTTACTCCGGGTAATGTCCATGAAGTTTCTTCCTATATTTTCTTCTAGATATTTTATGGTTTCAGATCTTACATTTAAGTCTTTAAGCCATTTTGAATTTGTTTTTGTATATGGTGTAAGGAGGTGGTCCAGCTTCATTTTCTTGCATGTGTCCGTCCAGGTTTCCCAACACCACTTATTGAACAGACTATCTTTACCCCATCGTACATTCTTGCTTCCATTGTCGTAGATTAGATGGGCATATAGGCATGGATTTATGTCTGGACTCTCTATTCTGTTCCATTGATCTATGTATCTATTTTTATGCCAGTACCATGTTGTTTTGATTACTGTAGCCTTGTAGTATAGTTTGAAATCAGGTATCGTTATACCTCCCACTTTGTTCTTATTTCTCAAGATTGCTGAGGCTATCCGGGGTCTTTTATGGTCCCATATAAATTTTAGGATTATATGTTCTATTTCTGTGAAAAACGTCGCTCCCTAACTCTTTTTATGAGGCCAGCATTACCCTGATACCAAAACCTGGTAAGGACAACACAAAAAAAAGAAAACTACAGACCAATGTCTCTAATGAATACAGATGCAAAAATCCTAAACAAAATTCTAGCAAATCGAATACAACAATGCATTAAAAACATTATTCACCACCACCAATTGGGGTTCATCCCCGGGGCACAAGGATAGTTCAACATCTGCAAATCCATCAATGTGATACATCACATAAACAAAACAAAGGACAAAAAATCATATGATTATATCAATTGATGCAGAAAAACCATTTGACAAGATACAACATCCATTTATGATTAAAACACTTAATAAAATAGGTATAGAAGGAAAATACCTTAACTTAATAAAGGCCATATATGACAAGCCCACAGCTAATCTCTTAATTAATGGTGAAAAACTGAAGGCCTTTGCTCTACGTTCAGGAACACGACAGGGCTGTCCCCTGTCACCTCTGCTTTTCAACATAGTGTTGGAAGTCCTTTCCACAGCAACCAGGCAAGAGAAAGAAATAAAAGGCATCCAAATTGGGAATGAAAAAGTTAAATTATCACTCTTTACAGATGACATGATGGTATATATAGAAAACCCTAAAGACTCCACCAAAAAGCTGTTAGAAACAATCAACGAATACAGTAAAGTTGCTGGCTACAAAATCAAGGTAAAAAAGTCCAGTGCATTCCTACATATTAACCATGAAATCTCCGAAAAGAAATACAAAATACAATTCCTTTTGCAATTGCAGCAGAAAGAATAATATACCTAGGAATAAACTTAACCCAGGATGTGAAGGACCTATATGCTGAAAATTACAAGATATTTTTGAAAGAAATTGAAGAAGACACAAAGAAATGGAAAGACATTCCGTTCTCATGGATTGGAAGAATCAACATAGTTAAAATGGCCATATTATCCAAAGCAATATACAGATTTAATGCAATCCCCATCAAAATCCCAATGGCCTTTTTAAAAGAAATAGAACAAAAAAAATCATCAGATTTGTTTGGAACCACAAAAGACCCTGAATAGCCAAAGCAATCTTAAGAAAAAAGAAGAATGCTGGAGATATCATACTGCCTGACTTTTGCTTGTACTACAGGGCTACAATAAACAAAACAGCATGGTATTGGCAGAAAAACAGATACATAGACCAATGTAATAGAATTGAGAACCCAGAAATAAAACCACATATATATGGACAGACAATTTTTGACAAAGAAACTAAAAATATACAATGGAGGAAAGACAGCCTCTTCAATAAATGGTGCTGGGAGAATTGGATAGCCACGTGCAAAAGAATAAAACTGGACTGCTATCTGTCACCATGTACCAAAATTAATTCAAAATGGATCAAAGACTTAAGCATAATACCTGACACAATAAACTGCATAGAAGAAAACGTAGGTACTAAACTTATGGACCTTAGGTTCAAAGAGCATTTTATGAATTTGACTCCAAAGGCAATGGAAGTAAAAGCTAAAATAAACAAATGGGACTATAGGAAACTTAAAAGCTTCCACACAGCAAAAGAAACCATCGACAAAATAAAGAGGCAAACAACTGAATGGGAGAAGATTTTTGCAAACTGTGCCTCTGATAAAGGGCTAATATCCAAAATATACAAGGAACTCATACAACTCAACAACAAAAAAAAAACACCCTATTGAAAAATGGGCAGAGGACATGAAGAGACATTTCTTCATAGAGGACATACAAATGGCAATTAGACATATGAAAAAATGCTCAACATCACTAATCATCAGAGAAATGCAAATAAAAACCACAATGAGATATCACCTCACCCGGTCAGAATGGCTATCATCAACAAGACAAATAGTAACAAGTGTTGGAGAGGCTGTGGAGAAAAACGAACCCTCATATACTGTTGGTGGGAATGCAGACTGGTTCAGCCACTATGGAAGGCAGTGTGGATGTTCCTCAAAAAATTACGAATAGAATTACTATATGACCCAGCAATCGCTCTCCTGGGTATCTACCCAAAAAATCTGAAAGCATTTCTCTATAGAGACACGTGTACTCCAATGTTCATTGCAGCTTTCTTTACGGTGGCCAAGACATGGAAACAACCAAAATGTCCTTCGATAGAGAATGGATAAAGAAGTTGTGGTATATATACACAATGGAATACTATTAGTCGGTAAGAAAGATGATATAGGAACATTTGCGACAACATGGATGGATCTTGAGAGTATAATGCTAAGCGAAATTAGTCAGACAGAAAAAGCAGAGAACCCTATGATTTCACTGATATGTGGTATATAAACCAAAAACAACAAAAGAATAAGACAAAGAAATGAGAAACAAAAACTCATAGACACAGACAATAGTTTAGTGGTTACCAGAGGGTAAGGGGGGTGGCGGGAGGGAGATGAGGGTAATTGGGATCAAATATATAGTGATGGAAGGAGAACTGACTCTGGGTGGTGAACACACAATGAGATTTATAGATGATGTAATACAGAATTGTACACCTGAAATCTATGTAATTTTACTAACACTTGTGACCCCAATAAATTAAACAAGAAGAAAAAAAAAAGAAAACAAGTAAGTCTATAGATGACCTAAATAACATAATTAGTAAAGTAAACTCTACATTTTTATGTACGAGGAGAGTTTGTACATGCTTGTGTAAATGAAGTTTTTACCCTAACATCAAGAAATGCACCTTCCATCTTTGTTTTCATGTATGCAAAATAACTTTCACACAAATGTTATTAAAAATATATTAAGTATACCTCAATAAATTCCAAAGTATAAGAACGGTAAAGAGCAAAATCTCAAATGCTCCAGAGAATAACAGTTTTGCAGTTTCTCTTATGGATTTTAAATTAAGGAGGGAACGAAGGAAGATTACATGAAGGCAGGAGAAAGCAAGGCAGGAATGGAATTATAGTATGGATCAGAAAATAATGTGTTCTCTGCACGGTGATCATATCTTCAAGAGATACTACTTCTGGAATTTCAAAAGCGTGTTAAATTAGATGCATGTGAACCATGGGCAGGGCTTGCTTAAAACCATTTTGCTAAAGAAGTTCCAGGCCTGGGGCGTGACTACTCACCATGTCTTACCTAGTTAGGAAGCTATGATTCATTACAGAACCCCTTTTTTGCCCCCCCTACCCTTTTTTAACAGGATAAGACTTAAGATTCCCTAAGCTTGGATCCACAGCTGATTTGGCTGTCCACCAGATACATGACCATCCTCCAGCTGGAGGAGAATGTTTTCTCTCTGGCTTCTACCGTCCCGAGTGTATACTTGCCAAGGTGCTCCTTGCTCTCTATCTGGCCATGAAAAGATCTCAAGGTAAAAATCTTTTAAGATTGCAATGTAGCAATCTTCAAAATTAGGAGCAAGCAAACTAGAAAACACTATTTCCTATCACCTAGAAACAAAATAAATAAAATGTACAAATTGTCTCTGTTAAGGCATGGATGAAAGAGGAAGTAATTTTTCTCTCCATTTCTTAGGCATCCCCCACACCCTCCTTCCAATTACTATATCATTTATTTGCTCTGGACTATATTTTTATCCAAATCTTGAGAACTTTTCCTAGGGATGAAATGCAGTTCATTTCCCTCCCCATTTTCTAGGGTTTATTGTCTGCAAAAAGGTTTTTGCAGACAATTGTCTGTTATTGTCTGTGTAAAAACAGAAAGAAAGGAAGTCCTAGGTCTCTGTAGCAATAAGGAGGCTGAAGACATGAGGAATAGCAGGGACTGGAGGGGGCAGTGAGGAACGTACTTTTCTTACTTCTCTGAGGTCCAGAACATCACCTGAAACTTGCATCTGAGCAGGAAATCTTCCCAGTTAAGTTGGGGATGTGGTCCCACAAAATCCAAGCAGGGTGGGGCCATTCCAGAAGAGTCTGCAACCTTTGGAGCCCCTGTAAAGTCATAGTGGCTATCGCCCCAACTAGCTCTAGTCACAGGTGCTGACTTTTGGCTTCCTCGGTGGATCTGACTTTGCTTTTTTGCTTAATCTGTCTCTCTCTCTTTTTCAATCCTGGATTTATTGTTCTTATTCTATTCTAATCTACGTTATGCTATGCTGTGCCATGCCATCTCAGCCCACCGTAGCCCACCCCACCCCACCTTATATTCTCAGAGTTCCCAGCCACCAAAATGGAAGTCCAATCACTTAAAGGGAGGACCGAATTTGAGGTGGGGGTAGATTTTCTACTCTTCTGGCTTTCTGTTGCTTTCTTAACAACCTGTGTTATTTTATCCTCTCACAGGATATTGAAATGCCACTTATTTAGGATACTTTTTTTTCCTCAGGGTACAAGAAATTTTATGTACTGGTAACAAATTTATGATATACATATACACACACACACACACACACACACACATATATAATTAAAGTTAATTGAGGTGACAATGGTTAGTAAAGTTACATAGGTTTCAAGTATACAATTTTGTAATACATCATCTGCATATCACATCGTGTTGTTTATTTGTGCTACTTTCAAAATAAGTCTTCAATATTTAAATCCACCAGTTACGTATTTAAGGCTGATCAAAGGCAAAGTCAGAACGAAAGGAAGTTTCTCTTTGTTTCAAAGTTTACTCTTTCCAGATACCTTTTCCTTATCCTTGTTCCTCAGCAGTTCTCACCCCCAACTAGGTACTTCATCTTCTATGCTAAAGTTCAGTACTGATAATACAAAGAAGGAACATGGTAAACACTTGAAGGAATAAATTAACTTCTCTCTTTCAGGCTTAGACTGACTTACTCCAAGTCAATCAAAATCTGGTCTGAATTTCAGTTAAATTTGTGAGGAAGTTGATACATTTATACACATGTATTGTGACTAATAGAAGCTCTAGTCACTTTTCTTATGTCCCTGTCTCTCTCTTTTGATTTTTTAATTTATTTAATTTTTTTTTTAGTTTGGAATGTCACCTAATTTAAATGGAATGGAATTTCTGACATTGTAGTTAGGTAAATGAGTGGGAAATTAGGCAATAAATAGCCTAATATTTGTCACATCTCTAACACTTCTGCTCTCCACCTCTTTAGTTGTTACTCAATGGAAGATGCTACTGGTCTGTAAGGCTGTATTCCTGCTTTGCTCTCTTTCAGTGTCCAAGTGAAGTCTCTCCATTCTGTAACTTTTGGGTAGTAAATTTCTTTAGTTCTGAGCATCTGTCTCTTGGATTTGCTGAGAGTACACTAAGTTATAAATCACTGAAGTTTTCCTTTAATTTGATAATTTACTGTTTTATAGACAGTGGTTGTTCAGATGGCTAGAAACAGATTGATTCATTAAAGATGGATTGTTTTGATCCACAGGATCTAAGATTTAATGAAATAATCTTTGACAAACCCATTGATTTCAGATAATACCAGTCATGGAGGAAGAAAAACTGACAAGTGTCTCTCTCTTGACCGAACAGTGTTCACACACTTTTGAGCAGGTGAAATTGTGGACAACCTAGTGTAAACTTAATGTTCTTACCCCTTCTGCCTTCTCTCGTGTGATGTGTTCTCAGCCAGACTGGAGTTCTCCCAAAATCGGTAGGGAAGAAAAGTTTCAGAGAGTCTTTTCTGACTTAAAATTGATTTTGTTGTTTAATGGTTGCTGTTTTATTTATTGGAGATCCAAAATTGTCTGTTTGCTCTGCCATGACAATTGCTGACTTAGGCAATAGCTAGAAATGTAAATTTCTGTCTGTTTTAATGCATTCATTAGTTGAAAAGACATATGGGGAAAAAAAGTACTAGACATTAAATGTTAAAGCGGTATTTTCTACACTGAGTTTGAGGAACACCGATGCCAATAACTATTCAGTTGAAAAATGGTTTCAAGGGTCAAATGCTTTAGGGAAACAAAGTTAAACAGGTTTCTTTTCCTTTAGGGTTCCTCTGAACTTATAATATGATAATGTGCACTGTGAATTCCCAAGAAGGAAGTTATAGTACAGCAGTTTCTCTGTTGTTTAACTGCAGAACTTTTGTATTTTAAAGAGCACCTTCTAATTCATGTGGGAACTAATATTCTTATAGACCTCTAGATTGCAAAATGCGATGTGAAAGCCAGTTTTTCCCTCTTTAAAAGTGTAACATGTCTCTTAACCCTTACAACAGCAGATATGAGGGATCTGAGCATAAAGTCCAGGGTCTTTCCATCGCAAACACAAACAAGATTAATTTACTTAAGGATATAGGGATGCCTCTGAAACTCAGGATCAGTTGATGTGTAACCTTAAACATTTGTTCTCATGAATCACATGACATGTCCTAAGGAACGGCTTCACTTCTCTTGCCTTTTGTTCACAAAATACAACACCCCTGTTTTAGAATTCTGTGGTGGTTTCTTGGTTGTATCTATGCTGATGTCAGTGAAGGACAATATATTAGAACACAGGAAAAATTTGAGCGGAAAAGTAGTAGATAAAAGAAAACTCAATGTGTCAAACTCTCTCCATAGTACATTCTTGTAAAAACTATGTATTATTCCCATAATGCTCATAATCATTATCTCATTATTCTTTGTGATCCAAATTGTGTTTGCAGCAGTTGCCCATGTTGGCTGATGACAAAATTCTGCAAAATTAAAGCAATTCATGTTATGCTTAAATTTATGAATAGGTAAGTCTAGACATAACACTTAAGTGTGGTGTTGATTCTTTACATTAGCAACTGGATGGAATTTCAATGCCAGGTTTGAAAATAGTTTTGTTTTTATAATAATACTGAATGTGATTTAATTAAAATTTCAAAACTAAAATGCAAACATTTTGGCTTTATTTAAATAATTTTGATTTAAATTTAATATGAATTAATTATAATTTGTATTTTGCCTTTTAATGTTAATGGATAATTTTGAATCTTTTAGGGAAAACATTTTTAGAAACATAAAAATAATTCTTCAATTTTCCTATTTACTTTAATTTCTGTTTTTTTATAAAAGTTTATTCAAATTTTCTACACTGGGTCACTTTATATTTTAAAACTATTAGATATTATCATTAATAATACCCAAATTGTGTGAAAGTTTCAATTATAACAGCATGATTGGTGATTTTGATGATATGAAAGAAAATATAAATTTTATGGAATGAATATAAAATAATATTGTTTGGCCCATGAATAGAATACTTAAACATGAGCAGTAATGAATTCAGGTATCTTTGGTATTTTGTCATTTTTCATTTACATAACAATCATAGATTTATATCTATAAACTTAATTATATATTATAAGTATATTAATATATGTAATTTAGATATATTAATTTATATATACATTTCAGTTATTGTGAATATGTTCATTTAGGTAGGAGGATAAAAGGCATTTCATTTAGTTCTTTTTCTGGAGTTTTCTCCTATTCTTCCTTTTGGGAACTATTTGTTTGTTTCCTCATTTTGACTACTTCTCTGTGTTTGTTTATATGGGTTAAGTAGATCTACTTTGTCTCCCAGTTTTGGCCCAGTTTATGCCTGTGTGGGGCCCTGGCACAGTATCCCTGGTCACCTATTCTGGGTGCTCCAGCAGTGTCCCTTGTGTGGGTTGTGTGTGCCCTCCTGTTATAGTTCAGCCTTGATTGCTATTGGTACATCAGTGGGTAGTATTGACCCTTAAGCTGACTGGCTGTGGGATTTAACCTATCTATAACTTACAGGCTGCTGTTCAGGGGGCTTATCCCATTGAGTGAGATTTGCCCCAGCAGTCTGTGGTGCCTGTTGAGATGGCCCTTTGGGTATGCCACTTGTGGGGCTAATTGGGTGGTGCTCTGCTGTGTTCTAAAGTCAACTTCCAAGTATGTTGATTCTGGGGCCTTGTGGGAGGGTATCCAGGGCAGGCCCAGGTCACCCACTGCCTGGGACCAGCCAGGGACTACCTGGTAGGAGATCCAGTGATCTGCAGTGGCCTGTGCTAAACTTGGAAGCATGTGGGGGAGGCCATGCTGCTAAGTGAGGATGGCAGCCACCAGTACTGGGTCTGGGTTAGCTCTGCAAAAGGGCAGGACACCGTGAGGTCTACTGCCACCTGACATCTCCCTTAAGTTTCAGCCACTGATAAAGCCTCGAGCAGTACACAAGTTGGGTGAGGCAGGGTCTCAGTGAGTCACTAGAGTGGGAAGAGTTGTCACTAGGTTAATATAGATTCTGGTTTGGTGCCAGTGCTGTGCCTGGAGCTACTCAGCAAGTCTCAGAGCACACTGAGGCCAGTGACTGCCTACCTGAGGCCTGCTGACTCTTGATAGTGCAATGAGATAGTGCAATTGAGAGTGCAATGCAGGTAGGGCTGGCTGCTGGCAGAGAAAGTACCTTTGGTTTGGGGGGAGTTGGGTAGGGCAGTTTCCCAGTGAGTCAGCAGGTTGGAGCAGTGGGGCTCACCAGACCAATAAGATTCAGATTTGACCTGTGGGGGAGGGGTCAACACAGGAAAGATGGTGCCTGCCTGCCGTCTGCATAGCATGAGGCGCTCTCATAAGGAAAATAGCTATTGTCCTTCAGCTCTGGCCTGGAAGCTACATACCTTAGTCTGCTCTACCGTATGCCTCTGATGCCTCCAAGTCCTCAGACCTCTGCTGGAGCCCAGGTGAGCACCTGCAAGTGAGTGAGTCTGTGCATAGGCACTTTAAGAGGACTTCTGTGTTCCCCCAGACTTCCATCCAACTTGTACATTTGGAATCCCGACTGTTTTTTACAGCCAGATGTTATAGGGGCTGCTCTTCCCGGCACCAATACTCTGGGCGGGGGAGCTGGGTGTGGGACTATTATTTCTTTCTTCTCTGGGGTCTTACAGATAGATAACTATCTATCATTTCATGTTAGGAGATAATGAAATACTGAGTAGTTACTGGTGTTTCTGAAATATCTAGTGAATTTTCCATTCTGTTCTCTATATTATTTTCTAAAGCTTGTCAGAAACAACAATCTTTTTTTAAAAAGTGTTTTGATAGAGTCAATGATAGGAATATACTGAGTGATTTGAGTCTTACCTCAAGATTATTCTTCAGGGCCTTAGATTTTGATTTGTATCTTTGCACTATAATAAAAAGGGCATAATTACTTTCTGTTCACTACTCACAACCTTTGATTATCTGACTTCACAATTATTAATTCCTTCACACAAATACGTCTTTTAAAAGTTGTCATATGGGTACTTGACTTATCAGGGGGAATCACTTTGTAGATTGCGTAGATGCCTGACCACTGCGCTATACACCTGAAGCTGAAGTAAAATAATAACAAATATCAACTATAATTAAGTGTGTGTGTGTGTGTGTGTGTGTGTGTTTGTGTGTGTGTATGGTCACAGGATGTAAAGTACAGCTTACGGAATATTGTTGGTGGTATTGTAACAGCTATATACGATGTCAGATGGGTAGTAGACTTGGTGGAAGGGCATTATCACTTTGTGAGAGGTGTAAATATCTAATAATTATGTTGTTTTGTACACCTGAAACTAATATAAAAAAATCATATTAAAACATGGTTACTAATGACCTCTTTTTTTAACAAACCCAATTGTTTCTTCAAAGTCTCCATCCTTCATGCTCCTCTTCAGCCTGTGACAATGTGGACCATTCTTCTTCCTGGCTCTACTCATTTCATTTTCCAATACTATTCAGTTTCTTATGACTCTCTTCTATGACCCTTTTTGCAGAATAGGCTTATGTGCTCCTGCCCCATATTCTTGCCTTGCCCATTAACAACGTAGGCATTTCCAAACCTCTCTTCTGCAATAGTTTTTATATTACTGTTTGTTATTACTATATTTTTATATTACTATATTTTTGTAGTAGCCAGTTTCCAAAGATATACTCCTGCCCCATTGAACCACACCTCCTTGTGCTCATAGTCCTCTGGAATCTGTGCTGAACCATTGACTTGCTGGTACCCAGTAGAATGTGGCAGAAGGAACACTGGGTAAATTCTGAGGTTAGGTCAGATGAAGCCTTACGGCTTCCATTTTGACTTCTTGGAACACTCTTGCTTAAATCCTTGAACTACTTACTACCAAAGACATTCACACCATTACTGAGAGGCCACAGTCCAGTCGATCCCAGCCTTCCAGCCATTCCCATCAATGTAGGCAAGAAAAGCCACTGGGTCTCATAAACAAGTTCATCTGCCAGCTGAATACTGTGTTATGAATGCCATGTGGAGAAATATGGCCTCACTCAGCCTTGCTTGAATTCCTGACTCACAATGTCATGAGGCATAATAAAATTGTTATTTTAAATCAGTAAATTTTAGAGATTTTTGTTATGCAGCAGTTTCAACCAGTTCCATTACTTCATAACACCTGTATAAGGTTAAAACTCAGAACTGGATGAAGCCTTTTCTCTGACCTCTACTGTAGTTTGACTTTAAATTCTCTTCTCTTGGTATTTCTCTATATCTGTACTAATGCCATGCTACTTTAATGATAAAAACTTTATAATATGTTTTATTTTGGCACTTGGTAAGCTAAATCCTCATTTCTTTTTTTTTCTTTAGTTTTCTAGCTATTTTTGAAAATGTAATAGCTGATAGGGACATCATCTTAAATCACTGCAGAAATCATTTTTAAAAAACAGGATAGTCATTTGGGAAAAGATACATCATACTAAATAAAATTCTAATGATTCAGAAATATAAAAAATAAAGCTAAGAACTTAAACACTTTCATCACACAAAAAATTGTAACTAGTATGGTGATGGAAATTAACTAGACTTATTGTGGTGATCATTTTGCAATATATACAAATATCAAATCATTATGTTGTATACCTGAAACTGATATAATGTCATATGTGAGTTGTATCTCAATAAAAAAATGAAACTATCCAAGTACTGGAAGAAAACATGGATGAATTTCTAGGTATATGGAAAGTTTTCCTATCCATGACTCAAAATCAATATGCAACTGAAGAAAAGATTGATAAGTTGATAAATGGTGGCAAAAAGAAAATGGACAAATAACATGAAAATACAAACTGACAAATTTAGGGAAATATTTATAATACGTATTACACATAAAGGGTAATCTTTATATATAGGAATCTTAAAATCAATGAAAAAGAGATAAACTTCAAATAAAAACTTGATAGAAAAATAGTCAAAAGACATGAAAATACATTTCATAGAAACGCATGTAAAAATGGCCCTTAATTATATAAAAAATTTTCAACTTTACTCATAAAATAAATTAAAATTAAAGAATATACTGCAATACCATTTGTCACCAATAAGAGTCACAAAAAATCCAACAGGTTACCTTTTGTTGATAGAGCTTTCAGGAAAAAGGCATTTTTATACATTGCTGATGGAGTACAAAACGTTTCAGCTCCTGTGCCTGGTAGCAATTTACTATGTCTCACCTCCACACCTTCTTCATTGCCTTCCTTATGATGCTGGAACTGGATCTTGTGAACATTTCTCTTTTGTCAGCTGGCATTATGTTAAGCTTTACAAGTAGAGGACACTGGAGGGACACTGCAAGAAGAAGGAGGTTCTCTACATGTTTCCACTGTGCTGTCCTGTCTTCTTGCTTCTGGGGTGCTTGGCTGGTATATGGGACACTCAGTGGAGCTCATCCCCAGCGAGTTTCAGTAGCAGCCCTACAGGCAGGGTCTAGGTGAGTTCCACAGGTAACCTAGTTGATTTCCCAGAAATTTCAACATCCCTCCAGCGAGATAATTCCTGGTAGCCTCCTGGCACGTATCTCTTTCAGCTTCCCAGCTAGTTCAACAGCTGGGAACTAGCTTATCTCCTTCTATCCACAGGCAGCTCCCCACCAAGTTTCATGTGTGCCCCAGCAGGTTTCCTGTTTGGCAGCTTTGGCTTGAAGCATCTCAGCACACTTCTCTGCTACCCAGTGTGATATAACCATTCCCTCTCCAGTGTGACCTAAATCAGTTTTTTCATAGGGTTCAGAGTCGCTCTCAAATTTTTTCTTCCTTGGTACTTTGCTTCAGCTTCAGGAATAATAGGTATTCCCTGTATCTGACATTACTATGTTTTTTAGTTTTCTTTACCCATTAGTACCCAAGTACCTGTAATCACCTAGTACTAATTAATAATTCTTTATATAAACTTTCTATGTTCAAATTGTTGTGTGGTTTCACACTCCTGACTGGACTGTGATTGGCACAACCTCTAATGAGGACAATTGTGATCTAGTAAAACTGCATATGAATTTATCATTTGACTTTGCAGCTCTGCTTCTATGAATAGCAAACAACATATACTTAGTAACATTGTCCAGGGTTACCTACAGGAGACTGATAAAATAAGAAGATACTGAAGGGTTTGACAGGACTTCCACTCATCAAATTTGGGATATTATGAGCACCACCCAAAAATAATTGTATTAATGGATTATAGCTCATTGACACCCATAATAATCCCACGAGTCCTAGTTAAAATAACGAACTATATCGTGCTTGCTTCGGCAGCACATATACTAAAATAATGAAATATAAATGTTGGAAGCATTCTTTACAAAAGAATGTCAGTTAAGATTATAGAAATAATCATGGAATTTTAAAAATAACAATTTTTAAACAATTAATGAATGACAAAATAGATTCAGGCAAGGGATGTAAAGATTGATTCAGGCAAGGACCATTAATGGTTCCTAAAGCCAGTTTGTAAAAGGTTGTCAGGGACAGAATATTTAGTCTTAAAATCTGTGATAACCCCATAGATTATTAACTACAAAGGAAAAGAAGTACCACTAAAATGGAGAAATAAGGCAGATATTTCCTAAACCAAGTGACCAAATTCAGCATTAGTAAAAAATTGAGCACACTGATATGTGACTTACCATGTGATATTATGTAAGGCCATAGGACATACACAACTTTACTAATGTAGTATTCTTGCCAATAACGTTGAATCTTAATCTACTCATGAAGAAACAATAAGCCATACAGATTTTGAACTAACCTACATGGCAACTGTTATGGACCCTTCAGAAAATATCAATGACTTGAAAGAAAAAAAACAAAAAAGATATGCATGTGGTGAGGAAAAGGGTGAGGAGGAGAACTCGTCTAGATTATTATAGGGCACTAAAAGACATGATAAGTAAATTTATGTGGCTCTTCTGTTGATGTATCACTTAGTTTTTTGTGGCATAATAACCAAGTGCAAAATATCAGTGGCATACAGTCATAAACATCTATTTTGTTCACGGCTTTGTGGGTCAGCTGGGTAGTGCTGCTCCACGTATGGTTATTTCAGAGAACTAGCTGAAGGTACAGTTCCTATGCTACGGAAGCTCTTTTCATGGCAATGTTAAAAACAAATAGGGAAGCACATTTCAAGGTCCTGCTTACTTCAGGTTTTCTAACAGTTTACTGGTTGCAGAAAGTCACATGGCTAGGGCCAAATGCAAGAGAGGGGAGAGTGAATAGTTTTACTATTTATCTTAGCAACCAATGTTGGATTCTACTTCAGATCCCAGATAAAAAATTGAAACAGTTACAATAGACTTTATGGAGTAATTAGTAAATTTAAATAATGATTATAATAAGATAGCATCTTGTGTACAAATTATATTTTCTGGGTATGATACAGTTGTTGTGGTTACTTAGAATATCCTAATTCTTAGGAGATACATGTTGACATTCTAAGGAGTGAAATGTCATATGGTTAAAACTTACTTTCAAATAGTTCAACAGCAACAACAAAAATATGTATCAATCTGTCTATCTGTAAAAGGCAAACAAACAAAAATATGTATCAATCTGTCTGTCTGTAAAAGGCAAACATGACTAATATTAACAATTGGCAAATCTAGGTGAAGGATATATGAGTGTACATTGTGTTACTCCACACATTTTCTGTGTGCTACTCCAGACATTCAAAAAAAAATTAGAAAAATAAAGTCAACACCAAATCAATAAAATAAATACATGGATAGAAACCATCCTATACCAGAACTTATTGGAAATCCTTATGTCCCTGGACTCTGGCAGAATTTGGGACAAAACTAAAGATTTCCTAGCTGGATAAGCATGTGTAGTCTGCAGAGAACATTGGATTCCCAACTTAGAGAAATGAATTGGCCATCCATTTGGAAGGTTGCACAATATTATTGGGACTAGGAAACCTTCAGGGGGATTTCACTAATGGGCTAAATTACTCTAACTCTGTGGTAATGAATTGCCTTTATCTTATTTATGCCTGAAGGTATCTGAAAGCTAAAAGTTCTCCCAACGTCTTCAATTTATGGATCTTGGTTCGACAAACTACTTGTTTCTAATTCACTAGATAATTTTAGCACCTACTATTTTACTATTTTTCCAGTTACGTCAGCACCCTGATGTATGGCATAAAAAAAAAAAGTATTACAACTAACTTGAAAAAATACAGTAATTTGAGGAGGGATCACAAACTGGCAAATCAGAAATGATGGCTTGCACTGATGGAAAATTAATCAAATGTATATAATATGATGCGAATGCAAAATAAATGAAAAAAAGAGGGTTTTATGGAAGTCAATGAGCGGATTCTGAAATTTCTATGAATGAACAGAAAGCTGAGAATAGTCAAGATACCTTTGAAACAGAATAAGAGGACTTGACTCATTAGGTACCAAATTTGTAGTAATTAAGATACTAAAGTATAGTCTCAATTGGCCAATGACTAATGAAATTGAATAAAGAGCACTGAAATTGACCTGCATCTAATAAAAATTAAATACCCCATCGTACATTCTTGCTTCCATTGTCGTAGATTAGATGGGCATATAGGCATGGATTCACTTCTGGGTGATGGCTCGGTGTGAGGTCGGGGTGGTGGTGGATGGGGGGAGGGGGGTTCACGGAGTGAGGGATGTAAAAATAAAATAAAATAAAACTATTAAAAAAATTAAATATATAAAACAGGTTGAATTGTAGGTCAGAGGGAGAACTAGACTACATAACAAATTCCACAGAGAGAATTGGTTATCTACATGGAAAAAATAAAGTTTAAAAGGTTCCCTACTTCACATCACACAGAAAAATAAATTTCAAGTAGATTAAAGACATAAATATAAAAAGCAACATTTAAAGCCCTTAGAAGAAAATATAGGAGCAAATCATTATAGCCTTGAATTAGGGAGAGATTTCTGAAATAACTCAAAGCCTACAAATCAAAAATGATAAGATTAATAAATTTAATTACAGTTAAAATGTCTTTGCCTCAAGTGAGACCATTAAAATGTGAAGAGACAAGCCATACTCAGGGAAAGGATGTTTGCGAGATTTTTTTTTACAAATAATTAGTGCTCAGAGCATTGAAGGAATCATATATTACAATATGAGAAAGAGAAACAACTAAATAGAAAATGGGAAAAAGCTATGAAGATGCAATTCATGGCTGATAGGATAGAGGTAAAAAGGAAAAGGTAAATTAACATCGCAATTGAGATATCATTTTACATTCTTCATTTTTGTAAAAGTTTAAAAATCCAATTTCGTCACTAAATACTAAGATGTAGAGCAGTTAGAATTCTTAATATGGAGGGGGAAGGCAACCTCTGCAGGTTCTGAAGGTTTAGGAGAGCTGGGAAGCCAGAACCTCCAGGGACATCCATCCAGATGTGCCTATCTGATATTTCAAGGGCCCAAGTTTCTCTGACTAGGATGTGGCATAACAGACCTGCCTCAGTTTAGCACTCAGCCATCTTTAAAATCTGTAACTTTGATTACTAAATCGTCAGTTTGGTCTCTAGCTTTTTCTGCTCTTCCATGGTAGGAGGAAAGGGCCTTTTTGTAAGCTACACAATAGGCCCTCTGGCCTTCATAATTTTCAATTACAGTTAGCCATTGAACAACGCAGAGGATGGAAGCACCAACCTCTCACACAGTGAAAAATCCATACATATAACTACAGTTGTCTCTCCACATAAGCGGATTCCCAACCACGGGGCTGACCTATGAACAACGTGGGTTTGAACTGTGCAGGTTAAGTCTGAGTATAGGTGTGCCCACTCAGTTCAAACCAGCTTCGTTCAGGGATCAGCTGTAGTTGTTAATGGTCCTAATGGTCCTCAGCTTTCATTATCTTTCCTGTAGGGTATCAGTACAACTTGATGATAACCAGCCAATTCCACAGTCCTTGTTTGCATGCCCTTCCACCCCTTCTCACATTCCAGAACACTTTCCAAGGTGGTCCTTCATGGTAGGATACTTTTCCAAGTCACCACTGATCAATGTTTAAGCAATTAGTCCACTATCTTGTGCCATGGACTTTTGATGGCCCACATACTACCCAGTTAATGACAGACAAAACCCCATTTTACTGCCTGCTTTCTTGGACTATGCTTGGTACCGCGTTATTTGGATCCTTTGGGCAGCAGGTCAAGTTAGGATTACCAGAGGTTATTGGAGGGTAACATGTGTGCATGTTAAAAGGAGAAGGATCAGGACTGCAGAGGAAAAGACTTCATACTGTGAAGTTTACCCAGACCAACCCAATGAGGAGCTCCAGGGTAGATTACCCATGAGAAGAATCTGGGTTTAGGAAGCAGAGGTCAGGCCTCAGTAATGCTGTTCTGCTCAGCCATTCTCTGGCGACTACCCAGGAAGAGTATATGTAGCCTCAGCCCAAATTTGAGATGGAGCTTGAAGGTTCCACCAATGAGAGGCTGTCAGTTAACTGTACTCCTTCCAGCTGAAAGGCAGGTGCTTTCTTGAAGGGAGATGCGAGTGGTAAACCTCCACGGTTAATGCAATACTGAAGGAGAATGGGTGCTTTTATGTCCATCACATGATGTGTATTAGGTTCATTGTCTTATTTCAGATAGTCAATTTTTTACCTCCAAAATTCAAATGTGTATGGCTTATGAACCTAACACTAGAATGTCATGGTATCTTTATACATAATAGCCTCAAATTGGAACCAATCTAATTGCCCACCAACCATGGAATGGCTGTGCAATCTATAGTGTGTTTCATACAATTCATACCTCACTGCGCGGAGGAGGGATGTTGTGTGTAGCTACTACTACATACAACACAGATGAATCTCATATGGTGACACAATTTTGAGGGGAAAAAGCCAGACACAAAAGAGGACCTCTTATGTGACTCCATTTATATGAAGTTTAACAGCTTACAAAACTAATCAAACTTGTAATTACCTTTGGGAGACTGTATTGAGAGGGAGCCTACTGAGCTCCTGGAAATTTTCCATATCTTGTTCTGGAAAGTGGCTACACAGGTGTATAAACAAGTAAAAAAATATTACACTGAAAACTTAAGATTTGTGTATTTTCATGAATGTAAATTATACTCCCTATAAAAGAAAAAGTATCATTGTAATAGGTTTGTAGAAAAAAATAGAATCTAATATATTATATTCATTTGATGCAGTATTATATAGCAGATAGGTATGTGAGCTGTAACCACCTTATGGATCTTAAACATAAGGAGTTTAAAAACTGAGTCTTGAAATAATGTGTTTGACATATTACCACTTATGTAAAATTTTAAAAGAACTCCAAATCATCTGTGTTGTCTATGAATATTACAAGCATAAAATATATGGCCTGGAAAATAGATATAAAAATCAGGATAGTTATATATCGTGATCATAAGGAAGGAGGAAAGAAAGTGAGACTGAGAAGAGGAACAAAGGGTCCTTCAACTGTATTTATAATTCTTTCATTTACTAACATATGAGACATATTAGACAATATATTAACTTTTGATGATTTGGGCTATTCAGTGAGAGTTTAAAAGGGAAGAAGAAGCATCATTCCTTACCTGAAGTAAGGAATTTATTATAGGGATGAAACTGGAGGCAATGGCGGGAGCTGGTGAAAGAGTGGATGGAGTCTGCTCCTTGGGGGTGGACCTGAAGTCGCTATGGGTCTTCTGAGACAGCAGTGAGGAAGAAAAGCTGGACATGAAGGTGAGGGGTGAATGAGCAAGGAAAACATGGAACCCACAAAAACGTACTGGGACACCATCTGTCTTTCAGTGAGCTCGAAGTTGTGGTTGACATGTAGAAGGAGCTGGCATCCTTCACTGTAGAACTATCCACTCTGGCCCAGCGCTTGGAGAAACTGGAGAGGAGATCTAGTGAAAAAGTGAGGCATTGAGAACCCAGCTGCTGTGAAAAGTGAGCCAGCCCACTGCTGGAAGGAGGGCACAACCACTCGCCCTTCACTCACCTTCGGATCGGCACTGTTGCTGCTTCTGCTTTCCCTACTCTCCTGTGTTCTCTTGTGTTCAGCCCTCCCCTGGAATCAGACAAGGAAAAGAATGCTAGGAAGCATGTTTCCAGCTTAGCTAAGTTTAATAGAAGCCAGGTGCATGTGTTTTCTTCTTTTCACATATATTCATTTTCTGACTGAAGATCACACACATAAATTTTTTTTGTAGATCAGAAGCTCCTTAGGAATAGTATCATGTCTTAAAAAAAAAAGCCTTTTGCATCTACAGTACCTTACACACACTCTTTCTCAATACATTTTGTTAAATAAATAACAAAAAAGAAAAGAAATATCAAATTATCTGTCAATTGTTAGTGCCTGCTCCTAAGAAGCAGCCCTGCCAATTTTCAGAGAACCTTCTAGTGGAATACAAAATGAACTATTTTGAAAGAATCCACTTAGTACTGCAAATTTCACAGTACATCTGTCTGTCTTGAGCTAAACCAATTATAGAGATCTATTATTCTCTAACTTTCCTATATCTGTCTGAGTTTTTTTTTGGCAAAACTCTCATGTTGACATTCTTCTTGGTATTATCAAACTGTCTGGATTTCTTTTTCTTTTTCTTTTTTTTTTTTTTTTTAGCTTTTCATGAGCAGTATCTTGCCATTTAGTATTTTAATGATACCGATGAATTCTCTGAGCCTGGGAAGGCAATTTTAGATCAGTGAAAGACAGGTATTGGTTCAGAAGATAACTAGTATGACTTGGTACATACCATGCCTTCTCTCAAATAGTTTGGTCACTTTCCACATCTGAAAATGTACTCCCATATTCCATGAACAGCTGCACTCATGCTTTGTGATTGAATGCTGGGGTCTGCCTGAGCAACATGGCCTCTTACAGTCATGTTCTTTAGCATATCTCACCTCTATTGATGTACATTTTGCAATACATTCTATTAGATGGTAAGTTAGAGGAGCTCTGAATATATTAAGTTTTTCTACACAGAGATGAACATATATTGATTTTCATTAACTTGCAGGTTTCTCATCTCATTATTTAGTCCACAGGCCAGGGGATCTCTTTATCTTTTTGATTTGTTTCTTTAGTCCTTACCGTGGGTTTGCAGTGGATTTTTTTAGATCCTCAAATGGCTCTGTAATGGCCTTGCTTCTACTAGGGTGAACTGTTTTTTTTTTTTTTTTTAAACTCCCAATGTGGGTAACCCGCTGAGTTTATTCTCTTTAGTGTGGAGAATAAAAAGATGTCTGAGACTTCAGGCATAAACAAAGGGTTATAGTGCCAGTGCTGTAAGAATGAAGAAAGAAGCTCAATCAGATTACTTACTGTGCCAATAGAACCTGATATTCATGTAAGAGAATTTTAGAGAAAGTTTAGCCATTTCTCTCAATCATATACGTAGGGGATGATACCTTGGGTTGTGATAGATGTTTTTCATGACCTATCCTCTTCATTTATAACTAGGTACTGTGGAAATAGAGAACACATATATCAAAATTTTTATTGTTGATGATTCAAAGGCAAAATTGCAATGTAAGTCAAAAAAGTATTTCAAGGAAGCTATAATTAGGCAGAGCAGTTTTTTCACTGGTCTCTTTCTCCACACAAGATACAAGGCCCTCAGGGGTGGGGAGCAGAGAACTGTTCAGAAAGACACGTTAGATGGTTTGAGAGTTCTGTGTCCTGCCTTCCCACTCTAGCCTGAGCTGGAACTTAATAGCAGATGTGAGAATTTGGGGATCTGTGAGATAGATAAGGCCTCGGGAAAAGTGGGCCTCGTAGAAGAGATCTCCAAGCGGTCGTGGTAAAACACAGAACAAAAATATTGACATGGTACGCCTAGGCATGAGGAGGTTGGAGACCACCTACAAGATTTCCAGCGAGAGTTTAGGAAGCATCGCGATGTGTCTGAGGCCCCTTGAGCTCATGTGGACATTGGCTGGGGGAGAGAGCGCTCGGGAGCGTGCAAAGGGCTGATGGTAGAGACATGACAACAAATGAAGCTTGATCAGTCCCACCAGGGATGGTATAAGGACATATTTATACCCCAGTAGATAGCCAGTATGGCAGGGGACATGCTGACGTGTCAGATAAAAAAGAAATGTCACCTGAATGGAGAGAACAGCTAGAACCAAGACAAATATGGTTCAGCAAATGTCTCTTCCCTGTTGGGGAACTACGGACCCTTTATATTTTATATTTATAATCTTATATTTTAATGTAAAAAAGTGTTATGTATTTAAACACCCAAATCTTCTCCCAATCCAGAAAACCTATGCACAAATGTATTAGAGAAAGAAAACACTTTTATTTTTGAATATACATTCAACCAGGATGTGATGCCTATCACAGGCAATCTGCTGAGAGATTACAAAGACAGAAATCTCACTCTTTTATAGGCAAGCAGGTACAACCTGTACATATATATTCTGAAGATCAACAATAACTCGTCACACCCAGTCCACTTTGAATTTACCTGGTAACTGGCATGATCACTATGTGACTTTATTGGCTTTACACAAAGATGTACACTTTTTATATCTTTATGACAGAGGGCAGTTCTACAACTTGGAGCCAGGTGACTGTGGAAGTGAGACCCCGTCTCCCCTCCTAGAGACTGGGAGAGGTGGGCACTATCCCACTGGATGTTTGCGTTTCAAAGGGATGGCTCCCAAGTCCTTCAGAAAGTCATTCCTGGGTTGTAAAACTGGCAAGAAGTTTTTCTTAAAACAAATTTACATAAATTTATAATTACAAGTTTACAAAAAGAAGATACTCTAAGAAAAGGGGGAGGGGGTTGCATCTTCCCTTATGTTTAATAGGGAGAATTAAGCATCTTGTTTTTTGTTTTTGTTTTTGTTTTCAGATAGGTAGAATTATTCTTTAATATTTTTACAAGGTTTAGGGAAGTAAAGGAACTTGGCCAACACTTGTAGGTAGAAAACAGAGCATCTTGTTTTTAATTTTTATTTGTTCTTGCAAACCCACTTATACCCTCGCAGCATTTAAGCCCCCTGAGTATCAATCTCAGGGTGAAGGAAGGAAAAGGGGAAAGTCACGAATATGACTATGTTTTATACTTAACTGAGGTATCACTGAATTTGACAAGGTTTCCCTGGGAGCTAGACAAATAGGACCTTGAGATAGCCATTCAGCTGCATCTAAAGTTGTGTTCTGTGAAGATGTACCAATCTTATGTATAAGATGTCACCCAGATCTTATGTATAAGTTACATGGATATGCTTCGTTCCTAGACTTAGGAACAGCTAGGCAGAGTTAGGAGTGGCCTGCAGGAGCAGTCTCATCTGCCTCTGGACAATTCTTGTACTTTCTATGTATATTATGATGTATAAAAGTTGGGAAATATTGGTTTATTACCTTTGTTTCTCGGTTCTGCAGTGTCACTTAGAAAGCTTAGAAATGACAGTAATCAGATGTTACCACAGTGCTTGATTAGCAGGTTCTCGGTTGCTATCTGTAGTATAAATGAACACAGGCTGAGCTACCATTATACACAAATAGGAGATTTGATGGGGAGGGGACATCTTTGGGGGAACAGCGAGGTGTATACACAGCACAGAAGACTGGAACTGTCAAAAACTTTGAGGGAATTGGTTTATACCCAGCCCAAGTTAACCATTTAGAGAATCCAGTTTGCAGAGAAACAGACTTATCAATATTTTCCAAATGTCAATCACATTAGCACACATAGACAAGGTCACTTGTTTATCCCTCATGATAGTAACATGAAAGGTGACTGGAGATTTGAGGGTCTTGGCCACTTTAATTATCTAGATCTGATATTTGATCTATTCTTAGCATCTTGATCTCAAAAACTCTCAGTTTCGTGTATCATGATCAATTAGTAAAGGAATTTTATAGAGCTATCACCAGTGCCAGGGACTCATGCGGTGTGGCAATTAAGTTCACAGACTTATTGCAATAATGTTGCTAACCTTTTTTGATATCAGAGGGATTATTCATTATGAATTTGTACCAACTGGATAAACAGCTAACCACATTTACTATTTGGAAGTGCTGAAAAGGCTGTGTGAATTTAGACAAAAACAACTTGAACATTTCGCCAACAATTCATGGCTCTTGCATCGTGACAATGCCCCAGCTCACACAGCACTGTCCGGAGGGAGTTTTTAGCCAGTAAACAAATAACTGTGTTGGAACACCGTCCCTACTCACCTGATCAAAAGGAAGATATTTTGATGACATTCAGGACCTCAAGGGTAATATGAAAACAGCTGTGATAGCCATTCCAGAAAAAGAGTTCCAAAATTACTTTGAAGGTTGTACTAGGCGCTGGTGTCAGTGCAGTTTCCCAAGGGGAGTACTTCAAAGGTGACCATAGTGATATTCAGCAATGAGGTATGTAGCACTTTTTATAGGATGAGTTTGCAAACTTAATTGTCTGACCTCGTATATCCTGAAATGATCAAGACTAGGTTTCGAGTTTAGACCACATCACTAAATGTGCAAACTGTTTTTTTCTAAAGTTAGAAATGATGACCAAAAGAAAGCTCTTATGATTGACATCTTATTGTTTTCCTAGTGCCCATTTAATATTATAGTCAACATCTTTTCTGAATACCTCTTGTGGGGCAGGGACCACTACAGACCCTAGGAATAAGAAGATGAACCAGAGACAGTCCTGACTTCAGTGAGCTCTTGTAGGAGAAAAGGAAAGACCTGCACATACATAAACTATAACACAAGAGGCCAATAAATATGGGCACATGAACTAGGATGGCATTAGTTAACTTTGCTAAAACATTCAGAAACATGAGAATCTTCAGTGTTTTTCCATTCCCACCCCAATTTACTCTACTTTGCCTAGTGAGTCAGAGGTTCTGGTAGAAAATAGGGATTAAAGTCTTTGAAGGATTCAGAGCTGTTTTTATTTTCTCCCTCCCCTCATCAGCCATAGTCTTAAACAGTTCATTCAATTCACCCTTTTGAATGAAGACATGTCAGTTATTTGCATAATCAGACAATCCCTCCAGTAATATATAAAATGCCACTCTCAGGTTTCGTAATGTCTGTGTTGTTCTGAACAGTATTGTAATTAAATCTAATTAAGTAGATTTATGGTTTGGAATGCTAATGGTCATGAATAAATACATGTTCCCTGAAGCTATTTGCTTAGTTTGCACTTTATGTCTTTTAACGTGCTCCAATTATACATATTCAGCTTAATGCTCCATGTATTTGTTTATTTATTTTTTGGAGGGTGGTTTCACTTAGAATTATATGCTCCTCGTGTAGGATTTGATTCCCTTAAATTACTTTTTGGTGTCCTTATTCTTCCACTTGTTCCAAATGAAGGACTTATTGTAGTTTAAATTTATTTAACTCCACTAGTAATCGAAGAAAAGCAGAGTCAAACAATAATTAGATGATATGTTTGATTATTACATGGCCAAGAAAACAATTAAGTATCCAATGTTTGGCATTGATGAAGTGAAACAGTACACTGTTGGTAGCAGTTAAATTGGTTTGACTTTTCCAGAAAACAGTTTGGTGTTATTAATAAGGAAACTTATGAGATTCATACTTTTTGACTTAGTAATTCCTTTAGTCACCTAGCTTAAGATATATGTCAGAAATTAGAAACAAAAATTATATGCAAAGATGGTCATCACAGTGTTATTTTTAATGCCTTCAAGCTGTCCAGCAATAGGACAAACATTTAAACTAATAATGGTACATAAAGAATTTGAGAATATTATGGCACCATACGTCTTCTATTATTATTTCATTATTACTTCTTGAATGCTCATGTGCCAGACATGTGCAAGGCTATAGAAGTATGTTTTCAAAGACTGACGGAGGAGACACAGTGTTTAGTAGCACAGGTTCCAGAGTTTGCCTGATTCCTGATCTGGTTCAGCTACTTCCTGACGTGTGTCTTACTCTCTGTGCTTTGGTCTCTTCATCTGGTAATTTGGGATAAGAAGGGAACCTACTTCAGTAGGTAGCTGTGAAGCTTAAATGAAATAGTATACCTAAAGTACTTAGAGCAGGTCCTGACGTAGAGCAACCGCTCTTTGTGTTATCATTATTCATTGTTAGTACGGTAAGGCAAGTGAAAAACACTTGACAGTAAGAGCTCAATTTTTGTGAACCACCTGAACTCAAAGTCAAAGCATTAAATAAAATATCTGAACGGGAAGAGGACTGAAAGAAGAGACTGAGGCATTTACTGAGTGATCATTGATAATAACAATCGTGCTGATATGAATTTTTAATGCACAAAATTCAGGGATATAAGAAATGTAAATGATCTTTATTGAAAACATAACTGAATTGAATCACACCTAGAGTTCTAAGTCCACTGATACAAATATAACCTTGGTCAATTTGTTAAGGTGTATCGCGGATATTTCAAATGTTCTTGAAGTTGTCCAGAGTTCAAATGTTGTCAAGTGTTCTTGAAGTTGTCCTTTCCTTTTACCCCTACGGCTTCCCTAAATTTTAGAGCGGGGTTATGAAGCATCAGTTCATTAGGAGAGAGTGTATTGTCCTGGCTCTTCCTTCCTGTTGGCATTAGCTGCTGAATGCTTTTTCCTACTAGCTTCTGTTAATCATATTTCTTTCTCCCAGATGTGCTAAGATAATACATTACCATCCATCTGTAGTGGTTATTTTTCTTCCTCTGTTTCTTTTCTTGTCTCAGAATCCTTTCAGGTTCACTCTTTCACATACTCTCACACTCTCATTCTTTCTGGCATTTTTGGTGCTTTTAAAAAATCAAATGAAATTTTGAATATTCTGTCCTGTTACGCGGAGCAGCAGAGGGCTCTTGGGAGCCATCTCAGGTCCTCTTAATGCGACCACACCAGAGAGAGGTTGGTGGGGGATTTCTGTAGGAGCTTCAGCCAGCCTGGAGTTTTAGCCAGCAGTTTCTGTACATATTTCCTTTGCTTTCACAACTCGGCTTCTGTAGCCATGCTTCTTGGGACTTAGGGCACATTTGCAGGGAAAGAAACAAATGCTTCTTTTTTACGTACTGGAACTTTATCTCTTAGACCATAATGATTCGCATTTCTGATAATGATTCCCATGCCTGAAAATAATCAGCACCTTGTTTGTTGAAGGACTTTCTAATGAAATGCACACATTTTTCTATCCCTTTTATTGATGTGGTTCCCCCACCCTCAGAAATTTATTTGCTCTATCTACTGAGTTAACTAGTCAGTTTGATGGTTTACTTGGTAATGCTCCAGATAATATTTTTCTTGGCATGTTGGGGCAGCAAGGTATTTCTCATAATTCAGTTCTGAAAGCAACCAGAGCACACAGATTTTATGTCCTAAAAGACATTTTAAAAATTCTGAAGAAGAGTAGCACTGTTTGTAACCAAATTGCCTATGGGGACTCATGCCTGTATAACAAACAGCAGAATAGGCTTGATTTTGTTAAGAGACACAAAGTTTATAAGAATAAAATATATTTCTTTACATGAATCAATTGAAGTTTATGAGTTTTTAATTATTTAGTTTTCTGTTGAAGATTATCTTAATTTTGTTTGTGTTTCTTTGGTATCTTGACAGTGTTTGCAGTCAATATTATTTGAGAGTTTATTTAGGTCCTAATTTTGTAAGGCTAAATGAGGAAAATGACCTCAGTGCATGAATGGGTCCCAAGCACACTATTTGAAAGAAAGGAATATGTTGCCTCAGGGAACTATATTTCCTTAATTTAGCATAAGATTCAGTTAGCAATTTTTTTCTAGGAAAGTATTGTGTTTTTTTTTATACTTGCTTGATAAAAGTACTCTACCTTGAATTGCTTCACTTTAATGAAGATATTCAGATAAAAATTTTACACTTTCAATAAGTTATAATTAGGTTAATCACAATGTGGGTAAACATAAAGCAACCTAAATAGAGCAAATACCACTATTGCTCTAGAATATACAAATTAACTTGTTGAAGTTTCAGTTCTGGCTTTTTAGTCACAACCTCTCATGATTATATTAACTTTTTAATTTTATAGGGTTGTCTGTAAAGTCTGAAATCATAGGTAAATGTATATATTTGCCATCAATGCCATCTTCAAGTGATAATAAAATAATATTATCTCTCTTTTCAGATGTTATGCACATCCTATATAATTGCTGAGGAGCTTTCTCAGGTCCTGCTTTCACTATTTCGTATTTATATAGACTTATGATAATGAAAAAAGTCTTTGCTATTCTTGACATATAGTTTCATGTTGTTATGCTTTTACCTTCTTTTTATCCAAAAAACAGACCAACATGGACCACACAGTGTGTTAAAATTGGGAAATTTCTTATAAAAACCCAAATTTCTGAATTTTCTAACTTCTGTGCTCTAGTAACCAAGACCCACATTCCTCCCCTGTAGCACTGGTCCAGAGCTGAGAAAGGACTGCTACTTTTAGTGTGTCTTCATCGCTTTCTGTTAATTTCTTCTGACTTGCTAGGGCTCTCACAGAGGACCTCTGAAGTAATTTTAGGTTGGATTCTCTGCTTTTAATGGAAGAGTTAACACATATGTAGCACTATTATTAATAGTTCCTGTAAGCTCAAGAATTGTCACTAAGCAAATATGGTCTCATCACAGAACCAAAAAATAGGAACCAAATGAACTTGGGTTTTCAGAACCTCTTCTCCAGGATGGCACTAAGCATTAGTGAGAAGCTGAAGCAGTGTATAAATACTCAGATGGTTCCAAATAGTCACATAGTAAAACTTAACTCATACTAAGGAACTCCTGTGAGCATGACACTGTTTTCTACATAAATGCAAATTCTCACATTAGCCCAGAGGTAGTTATTATATCCATTTTATAAACAAGGCCAGAGGAGTGAAGGCTAAAGTTATAAATCAAGTAGGTGGTAGAGCTTGCTTTTAAGCCTAGGTTGGTCTGGCTGCAAAGATTGGTTGCTGGTGGTGTGTTTATGTAGGCAAACATTGACATCAATGAAAGAATTATTTCTGTCCTTGACCTGGAGGTTAAATACTCTGTAGAGAAGAATGAGCACTATGAATTTGAATGCAAATTGTGTGTCTAAATCAGTGTGTACATTTTTCTGAGAACTATAGTTTTCATTAGATTCTCAAAAGGGTCCAGTGACCCAGAGAAAAGCTAAGAAATATGCATAATTGCATAATGTAGACACTTGTTAGAATTTAGAAAGATTTACTAAATTGACTCCAGGCACAAAATATCTGTTTTTGATGTAATCTACTTGCCCTGCATAGATAATTACTTCAGAGTCCTCTCCCACCCCCAGTGAATATAAGGTTTGATCAGTATTCATATTCAACTACCTCATTGTTTTAAAAAGGAAAAATAAAGTTAAGTTTCTGTTGATTAAGAACATTTCCACTATGTAAGAGAAAGTTCATTTATAAATGATAAAACATCAGGGTAAGCATTCTGTAAATTTACCTTTGTTAAAATGCAATTATTCTTCCTTTTTATCTTCCTCTTTCTCTTACCTTTTCTTTTTTTCCCCCATGAGAAAATCAAGACAAAATCAATAAAAAGGGGCCAAGTAAAATGGATGTCTACACCTGGGGGCCAGGGGCCCAATCCATGTGAAGAAAGTATCTATGCTGGTAGGTGGTGTTGACAAAGTGCCAACAGAAGTCCATGGAGGAGAGCAGCCTAGTGATGATGTCAGACTCATGTAGGGCATCCAGGTGCTAGAGTATGAGTGAGGTAAGCAAGATGTCCTTGTAAGAGGCAGAGTGGCCCAGGATTTTGGAGTTCAAGCTGGGTGAGGAGGTTTTCCTTATGAAGGGTGGCCTGGTACAGTATTATCACCTTATTTGGGTGAGGAAGGCATCTCTGTGTGAGGGTCAAAGTCCAAGTAAGGCAATGAGGGCATCCGTAGGAAAGGTGACTGACATGCTGTATTGAAACTTGAAAATGATGAGAAGGATGTCCACAAAAGTGGGAAAGACTGGAGAGGCTGTCAGAGTCTGAGCAGGCTGGGGAGGGCATCCATGTGACAGGGCACCCATGTGGAAGGGCATCACCTGTGAGATGTTGGAGCCTGAGTTCAGTAATAGCCAGAATTGGGTGATGAGGGCATTCACACGAGGAAAAGGTGGTGGCAACTATGGAAGATAGATTACATAAAGGGGGTTGATAAAACCAGTAAATATATAAGGATAATGGGAGCAAGTTTCTCACTGTTGGAAAAGAGTTACAAATATGGAAAGGGAGAAAACTAGCATGCATTCTGTGGTGTTGGATTGAAATTGGAGGCATCAGTGTGAACTTGTGGTTTTCAATGAATTTACATAGATGTAGAAATATACATAGATGTGTGTGTGTGTGTGTGTGTGTGTGTGTGTGTGTGTGTGTTCACATGCATGTTCCACATCTATTCACTTGGTCTGTTCACTGAGACGGTCTGGTAGCAATATCCCACTAGCAATGAGCACACTTAGTCACCAATTTTGTTTTCTAAAGACCATGTTCCAGCAGAAGGAATTAACTCTCGTTGAGGAATAGATAATTCTAGGCAGTGGCAGGAAAATACACAATGAGCCTGGAAAATCTTATTGTCAAAGAAAGTAAGGAAATACTCAAAGTATGCTGGGGACATAATAATAGCCAAATTTAATTTGCTGGTTAAATCTGGGACAATTTGAGAATTAAATAAATAATGATAATAATGAATCATACCCCTTGAATGAGTAGGGATCCATGAGTCCACATGGTCACAAATAAATAAAGTAAAATAATAATTGGGTGAGGGATATAATATTTACATAGTCTGAAAGTATCTCATCACCAAATACTTATTAATTATGAAGGAGTAACTTTTCAGTTGAGAGCCCTGGCAGCCACTGCCTTAATCGAGTTAGCATCATTAATAATAAGAAAGATCAAAATCATGAGCCACCTGAAAAGATGCAAGAAATACAGCATCACTTCTGTGGTAGTCCTGACAAAGGTACATTACCTAAGTCTATGAGGAAAAGTCAGATGAACACAGATTGAAGACATTTTACAAAATAACTGGCCTTTATTTCAAAGTTTCAAGATCATGAATCTTAAGGAAATAAACAAGAAAACAACCCCCCTGTCTCTTCTTACCTGCCATTGGTAGCTCAGGAAGCAATGAGAAAAAGTATCTTTCAGAAAGGTCCACTTAATATCTTATTAACTCTAAAATGTATACATAAACATGACTATTTAACCCCTTTGGCAATATTTTATTGCTGAAATTTATAAAACACATTATCTTTTAAAAAATTATATGACTTTACATAGGGCATTTCAAAGGACATAAGTAGGTATCCCACAAAAGAAAATAATATATAACTAATAAGCTAAAAGAAAACAAAAACAAAGCTCAAACACATTCAAGTTCACTAATGATAAAAGAAATGTAAATAAGAATCAGAAAATAACTGTTGCCTATCAAGGTTGGCATATTACACACAAAAATAGTTAATAGTCAGTGATAGCAAATGTAAAGAGAGGTGGGCACAATTATATCCTACTGATGTATTATTTATGCTGTTACAACTTTTCTGAAGAAAAATTGAGCATTATAGCTTGAAAATTTCTTATAGATGCATGTATCTTTTGACTGAACAATTCTACTAGGAATTTAGGTCAATTAAGTAATTGAGATTGTACGCAAAGATGTATCCATAATAACATTTGTTGAAGTGTGGTTTCTAATTGCAAAATTCTGTATTTTATTGTATTGTTTAGGTAACTAATGGAAATATTAAAAATGATGGTATGGAAATATATAATTGATAGTGAAAGATGTTCATGACCCATTATTAAATGGAAAAAGTAGGTTACAAAACATACTTTTTGCATTATATGAACATATTTTATTTAAAATATATTTATGTAAATAAGTAGATGTGTAGTGAAAAGTCTGGAAAAACATACTGCAAAATGTTAATGGTGGTTATCTCTGGGCATTGAGATTATGGTGATTTTTAATTTTTCTCATTTTTTTTTTGTTTACCTGTATTTGTTTTAAATTATGCAGTAAGAATTTAGTACTTATGCAGTTAAAATTTATTAAAATCTCCATTAACTTATATGTATCAGATGCGCAGTGTAAGCATTCTGTAGGTTTTAAAGAATTATTGTCATTTTCTCAGTTTTCATTTCCCTTTCCAGTAAATAAAATCAATCTTGTATTAGGTCTCCTATTCACAACATTTTCTTGCTCAACCTAGAAAGCCTGAAACTTTTTTAAAGAAAAGCTTAGGACTTGTCTTAAGGCATTTCCATAACTTGATTTAATAACGCCAAACCTGTCAGAAACACTTAAGGGATTGCATTTGTTTATTGGAGCCACATGGTGTTCAAGAAAATTGAAGTCAAAATAAAAATGAAATAAACTAAATGCCGAAGACACAAAAGAATGCCAGTATACCAACATAGAACCATTCCTGTGTTGACATGGGAATACAAGAAAATTAAATGAATTCACAGTGGACTAAAAAGTAAAGCAGATTCATATGAGAGTAACTCTATGGAAAAGAAAAGAAAAAGAGATGAATCTTCTCTAACTGCAAATTTTAAAACTATTCCTTATCCTTCAAAAAATAACCTCATTATCCCTCATTTTTTGAGGTTTTTCTAAATCATCCAAGTTTTCAGTTATTTGTATTTCAAGACATTACAAAATTATGGTATGTTTGTGGGTCTCTCCCATCTGACTGTGAGGTGTGGACAGGAACTGGGCACAGAGCTATGTCATTCTGTTTGTAGCCTCAGGATTGTGCCTCTGGTTCAGAGGAAGCATTTAGGAAATGTTTTTGAATGAAAGCACTAAGTGCATAAGAAAACAACTTTAAAACATTTTAGCTGAAGAATAAGCAGAGCCTCTACTAAATCAACAAATATGCTAAATGACTAGGGATTAAAATAATAAAAAAATCTGAGAAGGTAACATGGTTTTAATTTTAGTGTACACACACACACACACACACACTCACACGCACACTCACACACACACACACACTGTTCTTCCAATAAGTTGCTTTGGGGAAAATGAAACTGAGCTTTACATAGTTTTATAACACCAAACACCTAAGTGGGGTAAAACACCATGTTTGGTAAAATCTTTCCTACAAATCAAAATATTTCATAAACCAAATATCTATTCCATTACTAATTAAATTAAGAAATCAGCAGGAAGAGAAACATAGCTGCCTTTTTGATTAGCAGGATTGCTTGAAATTCACATTAATTTCCCTTGTGATCCCCACTATGTTTCCATGTGCCATTTGGTTTCTGTGTCTCCACTGTAGAGGCTTAAGTGAATAGTGGAAGGTGACCATCTTGCAGAGCAGAAACAGCAAAAAGAAACACAGAGGGTAGCAGGTAGTTTCAGGGATAATATGTGTGAATTGCTAATTGCAATTTCCCTCCCTTCCACTCTCCCTTTCTCCATCCTCCCCTAACTTTCTCTTTCTTTCTAACACCAATTTACAAACACTTAACATTCTTTTTTAAAAAAAAATTAGTTTCAGGTGCACAACACAAAGTAATACTTGGACATTTATCATTTATATCCATCATATTGTGTGAACCCCCCTCCCCCATCCACTATCCCTCTGACATCACACAGAGCCATCACAGTTCCACTGTCGCTATTCCTAATGCTGTACTCCGCTTCTTGTAAGTACACACACACACACACACACACACACACACACACACACAAACTTGTAGTTGACATACATTATTGTTCAGCTTCAGCTTCCGGTGTACAATGCAGTGATCAGGCATCTACATCATCTCTGAGGTGGTCTCCCTAATGAGACAAGTGTCCATCGGATACCCTACAAAATCTTTACAACATTATTGATTACATTCCCCAAATTAATTTTCAAAACCCTGTGGCCATCTTGTGGTTACTCACTGTTTTCTAATCCCCTCACCTTCCCCCTTATCCCCATCCCCTGTCCCATCTAGCAACCCTCAGTTTTTCCTCTATGTCTCCAAAACTGTTTCTGATTAGTTCATTCACGTATTCTTTCTTTAGATTCCACATATAAGTGAGATCATATGGTATTTGTCTTTCTCTGTCTGACTTATTTCACTTAACTTAATGTTCTCTAGGTCCATCCATGTTGTTGCAAATGGTAAGATTTCTTTCTTCTTTATGGCTGTGTAATACTTCATAGTATAAATGTACCACAGTTTCTTAATCCAGTCATCTACCTATGGACATTTCGGTTGTTTCCATGTCTTGGTTATTGTGTATAGTGCTGCCATTTTGAATTTATTTCTGTATATGGTGTAAGGAGGTGGTCCAGCTTCATTTTTTTGCATGTGTCTGTCCAGGTTTCCCAGCACCATTTATTGAATAGACTGTCTTTACCCCACCGCACATTCTTGCTTCCATTGTCGTATATTAAATGGCCATATAGGCATGGATTTATTTCTGGACTCTCTATTCTGTTCCATTGATCTATGTGCCTGTTTTTATGCCAGTGCCATGGTGTTTTGATTACTGTAGTCTTGTAGTATAATTTGATGTCAGGTATTGTTATACTTCCCACTTTGTTCTTATTTCTCAAGATTGCTGAGGCTATCCACGGTCTTTTATGGCCCCATATATATTTTAGGATTATATGATCTATTTCATGACAAATGTCATTGGTAGTTTGATAGGAATTGTGTTGAATATGTATATTGACTTAGGCAGTATGGACATTTTAACTATATTAAGTCTTCCTATCCATGAACATGGTATGTGTTTCTATCTATTTGTATCTCCTTTCATTTCTTTCTTCAGTGTCTTATAATTTTCTGAGTACAGTCTTTGAAGCAATTGTAAGTGGGATTGTTTTTTTAATTTCTCCTTCTGATGTTTTATTATTGGTATATACAAATGCAACTGTTTTCTGAATATTAATTTTGTATCCTGCTACTTTACTAAATTCATCTATCAGCTCTAATAGTTTCTTGGTGGAGTCTTTAGGGTTCTCTCTATATAGTATCACGTCATCTGCATATAATGACAATTTTACTTCCTCCTTACCAATTTGGATGCCTTTTATTTCTTTTTCTTGTCTGATTGCTGTGGCTAGAACTTGCAGCACTACGTTGAATAGAAGTGAACAAAGTGGGCAACTTTGCCTTGTTCCTGATCTTAAGAGGAATGGTTTTAGCGTTTCCCCATTGGGTGTGATGTTAGCTGTGGGTTTATCATATATGGCCTTTATTATGTTGAGATATCATCCCTCTATTCCCACTTTCTTAAGGGTTTTTATCATAAATGGCTGCTGGATTTTATCAAATGCTTTTTCTGCATCTATTGATATGATCATGTGATTTTTATTTTTCATTTTGTTAATGTGGTGTATCACATTAATTGATTTGTGGATGTTGAACCACCCTTGCATACCAGGGATGAATCCCACTTGATTATGATGTGTGATCTTTTTAATGTATTGCTGAATTCTGTTCACTAATACTTTGTTGAGGATTTTTGCATCTACGTTCATTAGAGATATCGGCCTGTAGTTTTCTTTTTTTGTGGTGTCTTTGTCTGCTTTTGGGATCAGGGTGATAGTGGCTTTGTAATAAGTGTTTGGGAGCCTTCCCTCCTTCTGGATTTTTTGGAAGATTTTGAGAAGAATAGGTGATAATTCTTTTTTGAACGTTTTGGAAAATTCACTTGTAAAGCCATCTGGTCCAGGGCTTTTGTTTGTTGGGAGATTATTGATTACTGATTCAATTTCTTTTGTGGTAATCAGTCTATTCAGGTTTTCTGTTTCTTCTTGAGTTAGCCTTGGAAAGTTGTATGCCTCTAGAAAATTGTCCATTTCTTCCAAATTGTCAAATTTGTTGGCATATAATTGCTCATAGTAATTTCTTAAAATTTTTCGTATTTCTGTGGTGTCTGTTGTCACTTCTCCTCTTTCATTTCTGATTTTATTAATTTGGGTCCTCTCTCTCTTTTTTTTAATGTGTCTGTCTAAAGGTTTGCCGATTTTGTTTATCTTTAAGAACCAACTCTTGATTCATTGATCTTTTGTATTGTTTTTCTGGTTTCTATTTCATTTATTTCCACTCTGATCTTTATTATCTCCTTCCTTGTACTCCCTTTGGGCTTATTTTGCTGTTCCTTTTCCAGATCCCTTAAGTGTGAAGGTAAACTGTTGATTAGTGATGTTTCTTATTTCTTTAGGTAGGCCTGCAATGCTATGAATTTCCCTCTTATGACTGCTTTCTCTGCATCCCATAGATTTTGGGTCGTCGTTTTTTTATTTTCGTTTGTCTTGAGATATCTTTTGATTTCTTCCTTGATCTCCTGGTTGACCCATTCATTATTTAGTAACATGTTATTCAGCCTTCATGAATTGGTGTGTCTTCCAGTTTTTTTTTTTTTCCTGTAGTTCATTTCTAATTTCATAGTACTGTGGTCAGAGTAGACAATTGGTATGATTTCAATTTTCTTAAATTTATCAAGGCTTGTTTTGTGGCCTAACATATGGTCTATCTTGGAAAATGTTCCATGTGTGCTTGAGAAGAACGTGTATTCTGTAACATTGGGGTGAAATGCTCTGAAAATATCGATTAAATCCAAGTGGTCCAATGTGTCATTTAAGGCTATTGTTTCCATATTGATTTTCTGTCTGGAAGACCTGTCCCTTGTTATCAGAGGTGTGTTGAAGTCCCCTACTATGATAGTGTTACTGTTGATCTCTGTCTTCATGTCAGTCAATATCTGTTTTATATATTTAGGTGCTCCTATGTTGGGTGCATAAATGTTTACTAGGGTTATGTCCTCTTGTCAGATTGATCCCTTTATTATTATATAGTGCCCATCTTTGTCTATGTTCTTCATTTTAAAGTCTATTTTGTCAGATATAAGTATTGCAACTCCAGCTTTTTTTTCATTTTCATTTGCATGAAATATCTTACTCCAACCCTTCACTTTCAGCCTGTGTGTGTCTTTTGATCTGAGGTGAGTCTCTTGTATACAGCATATACAAGGGTCTTGCTTCCTTATCCACTCAGCCCCTCTATGTCTCTTGATTGCAGCATTTAATCCGTTTACATTTAAAGTGATTATTGATAGGTACATAGTTATTGCCATTTTAAAATTTGTAGTTAGATTGTTTTCAACTTTCTTCTATTTATAGAAGTCCTTTTAGTATTTCTTGCAATGCTGGCTTGGTGGTAATAAATTCATTTAGCTTATTCTTTTCTGGGAAGCTCTTTATCTCTCCATCAACTTTAAATGATCGCCTTGCTGGATAAAGCAATCTAGGTTGTAGGCCTTTGTTTTCCATCACTTTGAGTATCTTTTGCGACTCCCTCCTGGCCTTCAATTTTTCTGTAGAAAAGTCATTTGATAGTCTTATGGGAGTTCCCTTGTATGTAACCCTCTGTCTTTCTCTTGCTGCTTTTAGGATTCTCTCTTTGTCTTTAACCTTTGCCATTTTAACTATAATGTGTCTTGTTGTGGACCTGTTTGGTTGGAACTCTCTGCACTTTCTGGGCTTGTATGTTGGTTTCCTTCATTATGTTAGGGAAGTTTTCGGACATTATTACTTCAAATATGTTCTCAATCTCTTGCTTCCTCTCTTCACCTTCTGGTATTCTTATGAAGTGCATGTTGTTGCACTTCATGTTATCCCAGAGGATTCTTAAACCATCTTCATTGCTTTTTTATTCTTTTTTCTTTCTGTTGTTCTGTTTGGGTGATCTCTGCTAACTTGTCTTCTAAGTCGCTGATTCGATCCTCTGCTTCATCTAACCTGCTGTTAATTCCTTCAAGTGAGTTCTTTATTTCAGTAATTGTATTCTTTAGTTCTAACTGGTTGTTCATTTTGATTTCTATATCCTTCTTTATGTCGTCTCTAAGCTCTTTGAACATTATTATCATCAGTGTTCTGAACTCTGTCTCTGATAGGTTGGTTACCTCTTTTGCATTTGTTTCCATTTCTGTATGTTTCTTCTGTTCTTTTATTTGGGACATGTTTCTGGCTGACTCTGTGTTTGCTTCGATATATTAGGTAGATCCCCTAGAGCTCTTAGTTCTTGCTGGGTTATCTTATGTAGTATGTGTCCTTCATATTTGACTTGCACTACTTCCTTCTTCTCTGCGTGTGCTCCAAAGGTGACTCTTGTGTTGTGTATATTGTCCTGTTAGAGAATATCTTTAATTGCTTTTTGCTTGTGAGTAGGTGGGGTTAACTCCTAGGCTAACTAGTTGTGAGACTTGGCTCTGCCCACTGCAGGGTGTTCTGCTGCATGAGGGTTGAACACTTAAATGTGGTTTGGCCTCTATGGGCTCTTGTGCCTGTAGAGAATTCCCTCTGGGTGTGTCACTTGTAGGTCAAACTCTGTAGTACTCTGGTTTGGTCTGGAGTTCGCCTCTGGGTGTCTTGAATCTTGTGCCTCTTAAGCTTGGCCCTGGTAGGGCAATTTCACAGAACAAAGCAAATCACCAAGAACAACAACAACAGCAACAACAAAGAAAAAACAAATACATTCACATGTAAAAACAACTGACAACCCACACTCAACACAGGCAAAGATATCAAAGATATAAAGACAAAACAAAACAGAATAAAAAGCAGCGCCAGTCTTGGCTTAAGCCCACCAAGTAATCTCCAAGTTGTTCTCCGCTGTACCAAAGAGTCCTTTGTGTATTGTGCAGGCAGAGCCAGTCACCTGGTGCCCAGAATGATGTTGGGACTGCAGATTTAGATGAATGGGGCTGAGGGGTCTGGATGGTAGTTTCTACAAAGTCAGTGCAGTTTCTGCCCTTGCCTGAATATATGCGCACTGAGAGTAGCACCACCAGCCCTGTGTGCAGTTCTCCTGAGTCTTAGGGCTTTTCTTCTGTGTGTGTGTGTGTGGTGGGCGGGAGATTTCTGAGTTGCTGAAAGCCCAGAGCTGCATCTGCTGCCTACTGCTGATCCCTGGGAGTGCCTTCACAGTTGTAATTGACCTGTTCTAGGCAGGCCAGAAAGGGTGGGACTTGGGGTAGAGGAGTCTCTTCTCTCCTAGCCCAGCAAAAATCACACTCTTCCCTGCCTCTTCCCTGGGTCAGAGCTGCACCCCTGGTCTTCCCAGAGCCTGAGCACTAAGGCTTCTCTGTAATCTGACACTACTCCTCAGTTCAGCAGCCAGTTTAAGTCTCTGGTACGGCGGGGGTAGGATTGGAAGAGTGGGCGGGGGGGAGGGCTAGGTATGGAGTTTGTGTCCTTTGTCCGACCTAGGTCCCAGCTGGAGGTCTCAACTGAGGTTATTGCCTCAAATGCTAGATATGCTGCCCCCTCAGTGGGAGAGATCAGGTGTGGGACGCAGGGAAAGAGCCCACCTCCTTGCTTTTGTGTTCTCTGTTCCATCCTGGGATCCCCTTCGTCTCTGCAGGTGCAGATGCTGGTCACGTCTCCAGAGCCACAGATGCATGCCACATCTCCACAGCCGCAGATGCAGGCCGTGTCTCCACTCCGCTCCCTTCCCTCTTCCCCTGCTTGCCCAATTTGCCCACCTTCAAGTAATCCTTGCACGAGTCTCTTAGCTGTTCTGCGTGATGAGCCGAGTCCTTTGATAGGTTATAGATGTCCCGTTTGTGATAAGATCTGGAGGAAAACTCAAAAAATGCACCCTGCTGCCGCCATTCCTATGATGTCACTCCAAGAGATCAAACACTTAACATTCTTGAATCTTCCATTCCTTGGTTTCTGCACTGATGCCTGCCCAGACCCTCTCTTTGTGTTGACCTTCACTCTAGTCTGTCTCACCCAAGGAATTACTTAAATTCTAATAAGAATAAGGTGATTTAGAATTTAAAATGTTACTGCTTGATTCCACTTGCTAGATTTTAGACTCTTAGAAGGCAAGAGCCCTTCGTGGCATGGAGTAGGCACCCAGAAAATGCAGTCTTCCTGAATGAATGAGTGTGAGTAAAAGAGTTATTTTCTTCAATGAAGTAATATGTTTTACAAATTGCTTCTGTGAAACAAAATACTGCCCCAAAAGGTGAAAAACAAAACAAAAACAAACACAGTGTTTCCCCAGATATCCTCCATAGAATAGTCATCTCTTTAGATATTAATATTTAAGTTAAAATAAATTGTAAATATTGCAAACAAAGTTAAAGATTTTTGTTAAACAGGGACACATCAGAGTATCTAATAGAATAATAACCTTAATCATGAATTTCCAAGATGGCTGATAGCATACGTTATTTCCAAAATTCATTTGACCATGGAGCCTTTCTTGGAACATTTGACAAGATATTGTTTTGAGAAGTCCTGCTTTAAATAATTACTGAAACAATAATCACCAATTATTCAGCATTTAGAATGTGCCACGCACTCTTGTGTTAATGTTACAGAGATAAATAAGAGTGTTTCCCCTTGAGGCGCATAGGTGTACATAGAATGAACAAATTGTGGGGACAGTTTGCAAGTGATTTAACAGGCATGAACTGAGTGCCCAGTGAGCAAATATGCAGGAGGTAGCTTCCCAGGAAGAAGTTGGGCTTCATTGCAAAGAGAGAGGAAGTTAATTGGCCACTTTTCTTATACCTAATGGTATCTAGGCATCTGGAGGACACCCAAAATGAAGGAGGGTTTTTCTTAAGAGCAGTGAGCGGAAAAAGCAGAAGTAAGACATGTGATTGCTTCTTGCATTTGCCAGCTGCCCTTTCTGCCTTTCATGAGTGTGCCACTCCCACTCATTTAAGGATGGAAAGTAGCTTAATGAACAAGCTCTGGACAGTCAGCCGACCAAAGACAGTGCACATTTTGTGCTGATGCTTTTCCAACGTCCATTGCTACTTCCAGTTAGAGCCCCAGTTTTCATTAGGAGCACCACCCTTCTTCCATAGTCCAGCTGTATGGTTCAAGGGGGCTTATGCTACCTTCTGCTGAAAGGACCAGTATGTGACCTAAACCTAGCTAATCAGCATTTCATCTCCCTGTGTACAGTGATTGATTCAGGGTCATAATTCAAGTCAAAGCACAATTTTGGCTCAAATGTGATGAAAGTCACGTGAAAGGGAAGCTCTCTTTCTACTAGACTTGAGGACGATGGAATATAAATCTGAAGTTTTTGGGGCAACTTTGAGCAGAATGTGACAGGCAGAAAGCCAGGGAGTAAAGCCAACATGGAGGAAAGTAGTGCTGAGAGAGGGAGAGGGAAGGGACACGTGGATATCAGTTTTGCGTGTTTGGATCCAGTTTTGTTTGAAACTATTCTTGAGCCTCTCATTTATGTGATCAACTATATTTCCTTTCCTTTTAAGTCTATTTGGCTTAAGTTTTTGCCTTTTCCCACAGGAAGACTATAACAGAGTTGTATTAACTAGCTGTTAAGTAGCTGTATGCCTCTTGGCAATTCCATCTCTGAACAGGTAAAAGCCTCAGTTTCCCCATCTATAATGTAAAATGATTGGACTAGTCAAGTAGATTTCATACTTTGGTTTAGAGCATGCCTGTTTTTCAAAGGGAATATTATATATTATTTCAGTGTATAAAACATATAAAGTAAAATGCTTTTATTGAGTGAAAATTATGGGATCCAAGAAGCCTACTCACATGGCAGTAGATAACAACTTAAAATCAGTAGGTAGATGTCCTCTAAGATATTTCCCAGCTTTAATATTCTATGATTCTGATTCTATGAGACTTTGTTAATATTCACGTGAATGTTTCAGAATGAAATTCTTAAAGTTTGAGGGGATGTTAATAGGGGAAGGTAAGATAGCCACTAGTTCAAGGGAATTCTGGAGCTGGGGGAGTGTTCCAGAATAAACTCAACTGGTGTACCAGTAGCAGCACCAGAGTACACACTCTTGGTTGTGATTATTAACTGTGTTTCATTTATAAAAGGTATGATTGGCTGAGCAGGGCACTATCTGACATGTCCTTTATTTCACATGTAGTTGATCAATTCTACCAAGAGTTCTGATTGAAATGATTGGGGAACAATTCTTTTACCCTGTATGTGAGCAACACCTTCATTTCTAAAATGGATTAAGCCAATATGCTAGGTGATCCATTTAATCTTTTTACATTGCATTTGGATTTTATTACCATAGAAGTCAAAAGGTCATTTTCATTTTGTACTCTGGAAAGGTCATTTGTTACTCAGATTTTTATTTGCCAGTTCTTAGTTTTGATGATGAGGAGGAAAAAAAGAGAATGCCAGTAGTTTTTGATTAGTCTCACTGTGAATTCATTATTTTCTGACTATGCCTGCTAGGCTTTCGACTCTAATTGTATTTGTCAACGTGGTAAAAAACATCTTGGATTTAGTAAGACCACTGTAGACTATTTGCCATTTCAGAAGAAGAAGCTTCAAATCTTTGGAAACCTTTCTAAGCTTAAGGCATCAGAAGTCCCATGACAACTCATTGGCATAGTGTAATACATTAAAATAACTTCTAATTATAAAAAAGTAAAAAATATAAGAAAAAAATTTTCATGATTTATTATTTTTATGTATTATCATTGGCTAAAGCTCTAAAATATTATAATAAAGAAAATAGTGATAGTTATAATAATGATTCTAATAACTCAGGATCTACTTAAGGCTATCATATTGATAATTTTGATTTCAAATAATGGAGTCTACATTTTATTCCAAGAAAATAAACTAAATCCTTCTTGTACCTGCCAAAGAGCCTTTATTTGTTTAAATCCTGTTTTCATAATACCATACCAAGTGCCACTGCAGAAAAGTACGTGATAAAAGCTTCTGGTTATTAATATTCAGAGTAGTTTTTGCTCAAAAAACTTAACATGAATGTACTTAAGAATTCAAAAGACTTTTAGGAGAAAAATATGGCTGCCAGCTGAGTGAAAAAGTGGCTGCCAGCTGAGTGAAACTGATGGCCTCTAAAAATGCCTGTTAGCAAACAAAAGGCACAAGTATAATGTATTTGTTGTCTCTAAATTTAATCTTGGACCCAGAAGAATGAAACTATCTGAAAGAATATAACAGAGTAAACTTCCTATTTTTACATATCAATTTTTTTTAAACCAGAAAGACTGGAAAAAATATTTGAGAAACTGACAATCTGCTATTAACTTGACCATTTTAATCTATGTTTTAATCAAATAGAAAAAAAATGTAGTCAGACTTCTGAAAAAATGCTTCTCTTCTTTCCACCTCTCTTTGTGCAAATACACAAAAGATACTTTTCTTGTCTTTGATAGTGACCTTTTATTTTTGTAATTTCTAGTAATACTCTAAGGTCAATACTTAAAAGTGACCTAGGAATTTAAGAATTTTACTGTCTGTGGTAAATGGGTGGCATTTTGCCTGTTAACTATTATAAAAGAAAATATCTTTAAATATTGTGAAGACACACATTCTTGTCCCCATAAAAACTTATATTCTTGTGGAAGAGACAATTAATGAGCAAACAAGGAAAACATTTTGTGTGTCAGAGGAAGATAAGTGCTCTGGAGAAGAAATGCAAGGAAGGGGGTAAAATGATGAGGACAATATAGGGGAATTTCTATTTTAAATGGAGTGGTCCAAGAAAGGCTCATTGGTGAGCAGAGACTGGTAAGAGAGAAAAACATTCAGATTTACGTGATTTTTTTTTTATTAGTGTCTTATTTCTTCTACTACCCTGAAAGCTCCAAAAGCGCAGGGCTCTGTTTTTATTTACTGCTATATGTCCAGGTTCATGACAATGACCAAAACATAAATGCTCAGATATTTGTGTAATGGATGGATAAATCTTATATAACAGAGTCTAGAATACTCAATTGTGAAAAATGACATTAAGAGATATAATCCAGAAAAATAATCTTCAGCAGGAGTTAATGCAATGAGTAAACTGAATAGTTAAAGAATATTACAGTTCAAAGTTGTTGTAAGAATTTTCTGCAAAATTAAAGGGGAGTCAGAGTCCAGTATTCAAATATATTATTTGAAATAACAAAAGTTAATAAGATGTTTCCAGAATAAAATATTCTAAACTGTTATATAAAACAGTACAATGAGATAGTGTGACGTTCCATTAAAAAAGTTTTATGTAATTAAAAATGTTTAGGAAATTATTTAGTGTAAGTTATTTTGTGGATTATCAACAAACTGATTCTAAGTTTATGTGGAGCGATAAAAACCTAGAATAGTACAATACTGAAGGAAAAGAACAAAGTTAGAGGATGGACATTACCTAACCTTGAGACTTACCATAAAACGGCAGTAATCAAAACAGTGTAGTACCGGTGAAAGAATGAACAAATACATTAGTGGAACAGAATAGAGAACCCAGAAGTTGGTCCACATAAGTATAGTCAATGGGTTTTTGAAAAAGGAGCAAAGGTGATACAGTGGAGCAAAGATAGTCTTTTCAACCAAGAGGATATTCACATACAAGAAAATGAATCTAAGCACAGAACTTACACCCTTCACACATAAACAGGAGGTTAACAACAACGAAAAAGAAAATGGACAAATGTTCTAAATAAATATTTCTCTAAAAATGATATACAAGTGGCCAATATACACATATAAAGATGTTCAACATAATTAGCTCTCAAAGAAATGAAGATCAAAGGTGCAGTAAAATACCACTTCACACCTAAGTGAGTGGCTACAACTGATAAATGAACAAATTAAATGTGATCTATCCATACAATGACATATTATTAGACAATAGAAGGAATAGTGTTACTGACGCACATTACAACATGGATGAGCCTTGAAAACATGAAGCCAAGTGAAAGAAGCCAGTCATAAAAGACTCTGATTCCACTTATATGAAATATCCTGCAAAAGCAAATGTATAGAGACAGAAAGTTTAGTGGTTATCTAGGGCTGAGGGGTTGAGGGGAATTGGAGACTGCCTGTTAGATGGTATGAGGTTTCTTTTTGGTTTGTGAAAATGAAGGTTTTGTACAACTCTGAATGCACCAAAAACATTGAGTTGTACACTTTAAATGGGTAAACTGTATGATATGTGAATTATATTTCAATAAAGCTGTCATAAAAACATAAGTGTGTTATTTTCCAGGTAGCATTTTCTAAACTGTGTTATATAGGACACTTAGTGCAATGAGATAGTACGATATTCCATTAAAACAGGTTTTCTGTGATTAAAAATGTTTAAGAAATGCCAGTATTGTTGGTGCCAGGGTATAAGCTTGATGATGGCAGATCCTGTGTCTGTCTTTCACATAATTGGATCCTCAAAACCTAGGGCAGTGTCTGGCATAGAGCAAACTCTTGATAAATATTTGCTGAATGATCAAGAGTATACTGGTTTCTTTACTGCATTATTTCTCAGAGACTTTAATATGCATGTAAATCTCCAAGAGGGGAATAGCATGTGCAGAATTTGTATATTAGATCTCTTTCCATTGTAAGTGAGAGAAACAAAGTGAGATACCTTTTTAAGAACTACCAATGAAAGTTTAGTGGTAATTTTGGATTTAAGCATAGTTGAATATAATGATTCATATGGTATTATTTATAGACAGTTTTGTCATCAGTCTCTTTGTTATGGTTTGTTTACAGATGTTTTCCACATCATGGACATTGGTGATTTTTGGCTTATTTCACTCAACGTTATTCCAGCAGGAAAGAAAAATCTCTATCTCTAGCAGTCACCTCATTATATCCTGAAATTAGCCTCGATTACCCTGGCTGTGTGTGTGCATATCCATAAATGTCTCACCATGTCTAGGGGAATGTGTTAATTTGTTTTGTTAGGTCTAGATCCCCTGAGAATTGGGGATAGAGGATAGTTCTTCGGACGAAAGTAAGAGTACTCTTAGCAGAAACGTGGGAAATGAATGTTGGCTGCAAAATTCAATCAGGCATTAAACTAAAATCTGATCATGTCACTGCTATGCTTTCTAAACTAAAACCTCACTATATCACTACTGCATTAAGTTTCTTAGGTAATTACTCATCCTTTGTATCATAGTTTCTCAGAGTAGGTGCCCACAGAAAATGGGGATTCCACAGTGTGGGGTAAAGTGAACATTGCTCTGAAGACAGCCATCAGGACGCCAAGTAATGCTGAAGGTAGTGGAGGATGTGGGTGGTGTCACACAGCCTCTAATGCAATGAAGTGTCTGCATGCATGTGTGTGTTTAGCTGTTTGGGCCTGTTATGTGTCTGAAGTGGACAAGAACAAAGAACATTAATGATGATTCGTGGCTGCAGAACGCATTCTCTCTCTCTCTCTCTCTCTCTCTCTCTCTCTCTCTCTCTCTCTCTCTCTCTTTTCTTTTCTTTTGGGAGATTGTGAAGATTAGGTTAATTAATTACATGTAACAACACCCTTAGAACAGTATCTACCACATAGTAAGTGCTTAGTAAATATTAATTGTGATAATGATAATCAATCATATAATGCACTTAATTCTTCTCGCATTTTTAATGAGGGGACTGCTGAAGCTTTTTATTTAAAAGAAATGTCACTTTCCAATGTTCCAGTGCTCCGTAAATGCCTCTGTCGCATTGGTCTCAAGTTGGTAGGGAAACTTTCTGAAAGCCCACACTGAGAATAATGCAGAAGAAGGTGATGCCGACAAAGCGTGAAAGCAGCATATGCTGCCCGTTGGGTCTTTCTCCTTATATACTCTCTTCTCTTTGCCCAGCATTGACTTTTCTCCACATTTTTTCCCCTGGGGTTCCTTGAAGGACAGCTCAAATACCAGCCTATTGTAGAGTTAAACGTCTCTTTATTTTGGACTCCATAATATCTCTAACTTGAATGAACTATAGCTCAAAACTTTTGTACTTATTTGTTTATTTTGTGTGTGTTGCTTCCTCCACTAGTGTGTATGTGTGTGTGTATACATGCACACACACTCATACATGTATTCCCCAAAATATCATGATTTCGTTTACATAACACTATAATCAGGTGGTATATTTAATTGAATCCTATGTGTGTTCATGGAATATGAATGAAATAAAAGATAATTAGAAGGATAAGAATCTTTCAATAAAATATGAAGCTTTCAAAAATCATAGAGGTTGGCAGAATGACTTGTTCTCCTGCATTGTCTGTGTCACTACATTCTATTCATGAAAATAATCAGGAATGATTTTTAATTATCCAGAAATGGATCACGTTATTCTATGTAGATGTGTAAAGAATTTTTACAAAAAGTCCTTCTACAAGGAATATTATTATATAGATAGGGCTCCTTTTTTCTAGAGTGTTATTTTAAAGTGTACTGACTGGAGTAGTTATAGAAAAGGAAAGTACGTCATAAAATATATGATAAAGCATATGATAAAATATATGATAAAGCATATGATTATATTTAATTGGGATAAATAGTGTGATTGCAAACATCAAGGTTTTAGAAGGCTCTGATAATATTCTATAAAACCTTCATTTCTCTTTGAAATTGTGTTGACACTCTTCACTTCATTCTTTTCCTACTAATGCTGCTGATTCACATATATATACATACATACATATATATATATTTCTTCTTCACACTACCACAGCCTTTTCTGTTTTGTTATCCCCAGTACTGGCTTCTTTGTGCTCCAATTAATCCTTTACACTACTGCATATAACAATATAAAATAGAATTAAGGTGTAGTTATGATACAGTAACTGGGATTTGTTCCATTGTAAACAACTAGAAAACTGGACAAAATATACGAAAAAAACATATAGTTTTTGACATTGGTTATTAAGAAGCATAGGATGCACTTCCTGATAGAAGGAACACAAACAAAATAAGCATTTAGATAGCCTCATATTTCAACCTAGAATCACTTTCCAGACAATGGTGAAATGAGGGGAATCAAAAGCAAAGTGTGAAGTTTTTTGATTCTCATTGAATTCAAGTAATAAAAGCTAAAGTTTGTGGAGGTTAGGGATGCTCTTAATGAGGTGACTGCTAACTTGTACAGAAGAATAACAGAGAGAAGGAAGCTACAAATAGAAATGTTCCAGAACTCTACATAGCTTTTCTATAGTCTATGACTGTATGTAATTTTGCATATGCAGAGGGTGAAACTTTATGAAGCTGGACCACGAACAACCACGAAAATGAAAGTAAAAAAATCATCAGAGCTATTACAACAAGGCTGGGGGATTTCCTAGTTCAAACCGGCTAGAATGAATAATCGTTTTTGATTGTCTGGTGCGTTCAGTAGTTCCCAAATGAGGGTTATACCTAAGTAATAGGGCTAAACTAAAGTGAAGGCTACTTTATGCCCTAATAAAGATAAAAAAAATAGCTAAGACTTTAGAAGGATTAACTCCACCCTCCAGTAAGTTAACTGTCTACCATAAAAAACGAATCTAACATATTGAAAGAAGACAACAGAAGTCAACACTCAATAATGGAAAATTCAAAATATCCAGCATCCAATTAAAATATTAGGCATAAAAAAAAGAAGAAATTGTCATCCCAAACTAAGAAAAATAAGTCAATAAAAATTGTCCTAGAAAAGATAGAGATAATATAATTAGCGCACAAAGAATGTAAAGTGCCTGTTATACATATCCCAAATATATTCCGAAATTTAAAGATAAATATGAACATAAGGAGAAGGGGAATTAAAGAGGTAAAACAAACAAACAAATGGAACTTCTGGAGTGACAAACTCATTATCTAAAATGAAAAATTCACATGACCAAATTAAAAAAAGTTTAGGCACTGAAAAAGACAAGATCAGTGAACTTGAATCTATGTAACAATGAATCCATCACAACTAATGCATAAGGAGAAAAAAGATAGAAAAATAAACAAACAAGCAAAAAACTCCCCAGATCCTCAGTGACATGTGGGACAACATTAAACAGTACAACATATATAAGCGGGGATAGAAAATTAAAAAAATAAAAATGACTAAAGTTTTCCATTTTGATAAAAACAACAAACCCATAGAGTTAAGATGCTCTGTGACCCTGATGTAGTACAAATAAACACAAAAACAAACTCTAAGACACATTATAATTTAAACAGCTAAAAATGAATGCCTTTTAGTGCCTTACAAACAGCTGATTAATTACATATAGGGGAGAAACAGAGGAATTATAAAAAAAATTCCTCATCAGAAACTGTGTTAGCCACTTACTAATAGAATGATACAATGAAATACCTAAAAACTACATAATTAACCCAAAAGAAATCAAGAAGTGAGAAAATGAGGAAAAAAGAACAATGAGACAAACAAAATAATACAAAGATGGTAGAATTGACCTCAAATATATCAATAATTACTTAAAATGTAAATGGTTTAAGCACTCTAGTCAAAAGGCAGAGATAATCACATTGGGTGAAAATGCAAGATCTAACTATATGCTGCTGTCTACAAGAAATCTGCTTTAATATAAAGACATAGGTAGGTAAAATAAGTGGATGGAAATAATATACCTTACCAGTACTTATTTTAAAAAAAGAAATGCAAAGGCTATGTTAATATCAGACAAATTTCTATTCCAAGTTCACTGGGAATTTTTATCATGAATCAATCAGTTCTGTGCTTGGCCCAAGCCTTATTGTGCATGTAAATATGACCAATTGAGTTTCCACAAAGATGCCAAGTAGATTCAAAGAGAAAGGTTAGAGTTTTCAACAAATGATGCTAGAAAACTAGGTATTCATATAGAAAAATAATAAACATTTTCCCTTACTTGATGCCATCTAAAATTCAAAATGAATCATAAATATAACATAAAGGTTAAATTTATAACGTGTCTATAAGAAAACAAGAAATTGCAAAGTTTCTATAAGAAAATATTTACAACCCAGGAATAGGCAAAGATGTTTTAGGTAGGAGAAGAAATAGTCACAAATCATAAAGGAAAAAACTGATAAATTTTGCATAATAAAAATTACACTTCAAAAGATATCATTGAGAAGATAAAAGGGCCAACAAATTTGACAACCTAGAAAAAATCAACAAATTTTTAGAACATACACATACAACCTATCAAGACTGAATCATGAAGAAATAGAAAATCTGAAAGACTGATTAATAAGGAGTAATCAGAAACCTTCCAACAAACAAAAGTCCAAATGTGCCCTGACTGTATTTATTTAATAGTTATTATTTCTCATGTGAGTTTCATACTTTCAATGATTTAAGTTATACTTTTTACCTCCCACTTTTGTCTAACCTTCTTCTATTTTATTACTATATCTAATTTGATTTCTGTTTACAAACAATGGTGTTAACTTTTTCAGAGTATAGAAAATTTTGTTCAAATCCTCTGCTCTTTCCTCAATTTCATTTTGTGATACACATTCTTTATGTGTGTTTTCCTTAGTTTTTTCAAATTATTGAATAGGAGAAGACAATTTTTTTTTGCTGAATAATTAATTGTATGTGAATTGGTACAGATAAGTGTGGTCTAAATATTGGAATCAAGTGTATGGTCTTGGACATTCTATCATTAAATATGTCATGACACTTTCTCACTAAGTCTTCCTGGGGATTAATCTTAGTCTGACTCAATGAGACTCACAAGTGAAGCACCTGAAGTCATAGGTTCTGTATTGTGGTCTGAGAATCACAGCCTTTTCTCCATTCTTCTCACTTCACTTCTAGCAGTCGCCTACAGATGTCTGATATTTGAAGATAAACTAGAAATATCAGAAAATATTTATATGTAATTGTCATTCACACTTTGAAACATTGTATGACAATTGAGAAATACAGTTGCATATTCAAATGTTTCTGAATAGTTCACAATTTGGAAACATGAAGATAGATATGTAGGTGGCTGATGAGAAAGATATTTTCTGGATATTATATCAGTCAAAGTGTGTGATTTGATATTCTGTTATTTTTCTTAAGGATATATTAAAAACACATCATTGCAAATACATTCTTTATGTTAGGAACAAAAAGTCAATGTCTTTAAATTTTGGCTGTTTGATTAATAATCTTATTTAGTATAATTGAAGGAAACATATTTATGGAAATTATTATAAAACTTTAAAAATTGTATCTTATTTAGTTTGAATCAGTTAGGCTTTAGCTTATACATGATTTGGGGGTGGGGTTATTTTCTCTGCATGAAAGTGACAGTCACGCCTGAGAGCTGGGATAGGCAGCCCCTATAATATCTGCTAGATTTATTCAGCTACTGGTTTCTTAAAAATACAACATTGAGAAATATATCAAACACACTGTAATATTGTGATGGAAGCCACTGAGTTTTCTGTTCAGTTTGTCTTTCCTGAGTACTGGAAATACACTTTTCACAGGTGTAGGCTCCAGGCAGCCTGTCTCATCTTACTTCAGCTATGAAGAATAAAAACCTGATCAAAACTTGGGCCAATCCACTGTTCATTTTCTGGATTCTGGATTCAATTGAATAGAGAAGATATAAAAATTCTGAGAAGCAGTGATGCAGCTACTTACTTTCAGGTACAGTGAAATTCTATAGAGAGACCAGAGACGAGTGATGGAGAGGCAATACCCCCTTGATTCTTACAATGTTCTGTTTCTTTGATTCTTTTTCTTTCCTGTAGACCAGATAGAGACTGGAAGACTTTGGGTTACTTAAGAGTACAGTATTTCTGGGATGGCTGGTTAGCTCAGTTGGTTAGAGCGTGGTGCTAATAACACCAAGGTTGTCCATTTGATCCCTGAGTGGACCACTGTGAGCTGTGCCCTCAAAAACAGAGTACAGTATTTCCTTATCATAGATGATTACCTCATAATAAGTATCCTCCCAAACTTTCCTTTCGACTCATTTGTTTTTCTTCTTTTTCTTCTTTAAATCAGTGAAGTTGGTTCTTTTCAACCAGAATCCTAATTAATATGATAGCCACACTTTGAGGAGATATAAAATGAAGTAACTTGTTATTTTTGCGAAGCAAGGAAATACACAATAAAATGCATTATAAAGCAGTTTTGAGATTTACATCTGAGTGTTTCTATGATAAAAATAGTTCTGGGTAGAGGAGAGTAGAGAAATATAACCACGTTACTTTTTTGCAGGTACAGATTTATTCTGCTTATATAAGTCAGGATTGGCCATTCCAATAGCATATATGATTAAAAATACATTTGTTATTTAAAGTAATATTGAGTCATGTGCACGAGTCCATTTGTCAATGAGTAGCTTTTTCAATGGATTGTAATACCATCTCTACTCCTCAACTCCTGTTCTCTAGGACTAAGTTTACTGAAGTTCTTGAAAGACTTTGTAAGGGACCCTCAACTACTTTACGTTCAAGTAGAGGGAAGACTTCTGTTTCTGTGGAGGTAAAGGACCATCTAGGTTTAATAGTATTTTCCTGGGAAGCCCAGGAATCCAAAGATTTTATCAGGTGTATTCGCATACATTGGTAGAAATGTGATACTCTCAGGGAAACTTTTCTTAATAAGACTATTTATGTCAGAGCTGAAGCCCTCCCTTTAAAATTTTATTCTGAGAGAGACTGGACACAAGATTTGTTTTTGTTTTCCATGGATTAAACCATCATAGTTCTTTAATGAGTCATACTATCAATACGACAGTTATCACCTTTTTGAATGGCTGATGAGTGTATCTCCCATGTGCTCTCATTCTTCAGTCTTGTCCATTTCAGTGACTTCCTAGAAAGAGTTTGAAGTTCTGTTGTAAGCTTTTATTATGTGGTCCAGTTACTTGTTCACTGTGCATGGAATTAATAGAGAAATGGGCTCTTGAATGTTATTTTCACAAATCTTTGGTGTCATCTCATTAGTCACAAAAAACTCTACTTGGAATAAAATCACAACAATAATCAGACTTCCCCTTCCAATTTTAATCAGTAATATCAAGCTCATATATCATGATATTTTCCATTAGTTACCCCAAACTTCATCCATTATGTTGATCCTACAGCCAATTACTTTAACCTATCTCATAATGTCACATTTCCCTTCAGCAAACCAGATTGTACGTCTAAATTATATGTGAATTCTGCCACTTCAGGTTTATTCCCTTTCCCACCTGTGTAGTATATTTTGAGATAGTGCTGAATTTTTATCTCTTTCCATTTTTCATGAAAGAGTTTCCATCTGAGGCTTTCCAGTTAAGGTTTCCCCTTCTAGGCCATCTCTATTTTCATTACTTCCTGTCTCAAGCAACATAGCTGCTGATATTTTTTTCTCATGTGACTCATTCTGTAACAACTCTCAGTATTCTACTGTTTGATAGAGATACAAGTTTATTGCCTCCATTAGTGTTGGGTAAGTTCCATTGATTTGACAGCAGCAACAGTAACAACAGCAATAACAAAACCCCCCAAAAAATCTCTTCTACTTTTCAGGCCATATTAATTTCCAATTATATTCAGTGGATACTTGATGGTTAAATATTTATAGAATTGTTATTTATTTATTTATTTATTTATTTATTTATTTATTTATTTAATGAAATTTATTTGGGTGACATTGGTTAGTAAAATTATATAGGTTTCAAGTGTACAATTCTATAATATATCAACTATGTATTGTATTGTGTGTTCACCAACCAAAGTCAAATCTCCTTCTGTTACCGTATCTTTGACCCCCTTTACTTTCTTCTACCACTCTCCTCCCTTCTTTCCCTCTGGGAACCCTAAACTGTTGTCTGTGTCTATCAGTTTTTTGTTATTTGTTTGTCTTGTTCATGTGTTGCTTTCAGTTGCTTTCACATATGAGTGAAATCATATCGTTCTCAACTTTTTCTATTTGACTTATTACGCTTAGCATGATAATCTCAAGATCCATTCATGTTGTTACAAATGGCAGCTTTTCATATTTTGTTATGGCTGAGTAATCAGTAATATTCCATTGTAAGCATATACCACATCTTTATCCAATCATCTATTGAAGGACATTTTGGTTGTTTCTATGTCTTGGCCACCATGAATAATGCTGCAGTGAACACAGGGGTACATGTATCTTTATCAATAAATGTTTTCAGATTTTTTGGGTGCATACTCAGAAAAGGGATTGCTAGGTCAGATGGTAATTCTATTCTTAATTTTTTAAGGAACCTCCATACTGTTTTCCACAATGGCTATACCAATTTACATTCCCACCAGCAGTGTATGGGTGTTCTTTTTTCTCTACAACCTCTCCCATGTTTGGTATTACTTGTCTTATTGATAACAGCCATTCCAACAGGTGTGAGGTGGTATCTCATTGTGCTTTTGATTTGCATTTCCGTAATAGCTAGTAAAGTTGAGCATCTTTTCAGATATCTGTTGGTCATTTGTGTGTCTTCCTGGGAGAAGTGTCTGTTCAGGTCCTCTGCCTGTTTTTTAATTGGATTATTTTTGTTGTTGTTGTTGTTAACTTGTACGAGCTCTTTATATATTTTGGATATTAGCCTCTTATTGAAGCACTGTTTGCAAATATCTTTCCCATGCGGTTGGTTGCCTCTTTGTTTTGCTGATGGTTTCTTTTGGTGTGCTGAAGCTTTTTAGCTAACATTGGAGTGAGAGACCACCTAATATTCTCAGTCTCCAGAACAAGGAGGGAGAATGCTGCCTGAAACAAGGTTTATTTCTGTGTGCATATTATAGATGAAACTAGTTTACATGTAAAGGCTCAATTGGTTTTTGTTAAATAAATAAATGAACATTTATTAATAGGTTTTTATTAATATTTAAAATAATTGATTAGTCACTTAACAAATATACCAAACTTCTTTATAAGAGCAACTTATAATTGTGTTTTATCTCTAACTGTTTTTAAAAGCTGGATTTTTGGTTTTGAACATTTGGTTTCTTATTCAGACATGCCTGAAATTAACTCAATTTGTTTTTTCAGTTTTTCCTTACTTTTTGAGTGAACTGACCTTGTGATATTGTGGCAATTGTCTTTGCATACTTTAGTTATGCTGGATGATGGTATCAGTTTGCAGGCCCACTGTGTATGGGGTTGGATAGGTCGTGCACCAGATAACACCATGGACACCATGTATCTATAATTTATGTGAGTGCCCCCCTTGGAAGTGTGCAGTACACAACCAGCATGGCTATAGGTAGGAATCCTGGCCAGAGGTTGATTAATAAATTATTTTAAACCATTAAAATAGGGTGCTAGTCACTGGTATCACCTAATGACCATTGGATGCTTTAAATTAGTTCAAATCTGCTTAGTTTGGATTTTCTCTTTCCAATTTTAACTAACTTTGCTTTATGATCATGAGATCAAATGGTTTTGATAGAAGCAGACTGTCACGTAGAAAATGTATGCACCTTGGTTCCCTGGGAAACCAGGCTAAGAATAGTTTTCTTTGCACATCCTGGTTTTCTCTAATGAGGAGGGCCAGTGTCAGAATGCAAATGCCACAGTGTAACCTATAAATCCCAAGAAATCATTATTTTATGACACTTTCAATGCACTTTTCGAATATTCAGATTAGAAAGCATTTCAGATATTTGCATGAATCTAATGATTTCTGAGGTCTCTCTCTCTCTCTCTCTCTCTCTCTCTCTCTCTCTGTATGTGTGTGTGTGTATGTGTACTTATTTTTACTTACTAGATTAAAAAAGAGCCTTAGTGAAGAATAATGTATAGGTTTTTGGCAACTATTACTGATTAAAAAAAAAAAAAAGTTTCCAAAGATGGGGACTCTTAAGATTTTCTAGTTAAAACAAACTTTTAAAATGCATATTACAAATTGTTTCTATAATGCTTATAATCAAGTCCTTGATTATTTATTATTCTTACTTATTGCAATATTAAATTCCAGTCTTTGAAAGCCTTTTGTTGCATTTATTTATTATCTATCATCTATCTATATCTATCTATCTATCTATCTATCTATCTATCTATCTATCTATCTATCTATCTATCTATAGATAACTTGACAAGCACTGCTTGGATATTGAACATTCATTCATTATTCAGTAAAGAAAATTTTGGGAGCAAAGTTTCCAAATGTAGCACATGGAAAGTTGCAGAGTTTTCTTCATAAATTTTGCGTGCATGATGTTTACAAAAACATATGTTTGTAATAAATATATATAATCTACTTTTAATATTTTTCTACATAGCCTTACTTTAAGAGAACATATAGGTATATTTCTAAAGTTTGTATCAACCTCAGATATTTGTTGAGGGTTCTGTATGCATGGGCAGTGAGAAGAGGGTATTTGTTACCCAGAGGTTCACCTTTCAGGTGACTATTGTGTAGAGTAAGCTACCTTAGGTGGTAGATATAATCCATGTTTATGGTTAGAAATTAATCATTCTCTTTTAATAGAAAAAAAACAACATTATCAGAAACCTAAGGCATCTTATAATTGCAAACAACTTTTAACATAGTAATGGAAGCATTTCTGTCTGGCTAGAACTAGGTGCTAAGAAATTCAGCATAATCTGTGTAAGTGCTTATGACATATCTAATTGAATGACTTGTTTTTTTTTTTTTTTTCTTTTTGTCCCTGGCTGTTAATAATCACTGCCTTGAGGTGGATTAAAATAACATGGATAGGCAGATTGGGACAGCCCCATGATAATCAGCTGTGGGAAAAATGGAGCACATTATAAATTTTTCCTAGGCCATTTGTTTTTATATGCCACAGTGTAAAAGAATTTTGGCAAAGTTCTAATGCTACTGGAGCAAGGTGGAAAAGATGAATGGATGATATAAAATATTACAAGTGAGGACTTCTAATATCTAAAGAAAATTATGGCATCTTAGATCTACATAGTTCCTCCCAAAATAACAGAGAGCAATAAAAATGGACAAATATCATTACACAAAACCATTCTCTCAGCATAGCTTAAATACAGAAAATATCCAAGTTTCAATAAGATTGTTAGTAAAAAAGAAAAAGTTATAATTGGGTAAAGTGGAAAGTATGAACCCAAGATTTTGTACCCAAAGTGTCCTACAAGTATCAGGGCTACAGAAAAACAATTTTAACATTTAAATACTTAGGACATTTTACAACTATATAAGCCAGTTTTGAGGAACATAATAGATGATGAGACATACCTAGCCAAGAGGTAGCTGCTGAAACAGCAAAAGGTCTGTCAGTAAACATTTTTATACATATAAACAAAGATCTAAGACTAAAAAAAAGATGGGATGAGGATGGAAAACTAATATACAAATGTTTTGGTTTAAAATATTTGTGACAAAAATTAGTTGTATATGAGGTCACAAAGAAATTACTAGTAAGTTCCATAATGTAGAAATATAACTACTGCTCTTGTATCACAATGTAATAAAATCAGAAATTATTAACAAAATAAAATACAAAAAGGTTCACGCACTTGAAAATTTTAATTAAGGAATAAGTTGAAAGGGAAATATAAGCTGAAATTACAGCAATTCTTGAAAATGATGGTATCAATACATATCAGAAAAATATTATTAAAGTAGTGATTTGAGAAAAATACATCTCACTAAATAATTTTATTAGTAAATATTAAAGAATGAAAATTAATTATCCATCTCAAAAACGGAAGAGAAGAATAATAAGGTAAACTGAAAAAAAAGTATAAGGAAGAAAACAGAAAAAAAGTGGTAGACCTAATTAATTAATCAAAATTCTTTTTAAATTAGAAAAATGTACATGTTATTAGATAACTTGATAAAGGAAAAGAAAAATAAACAAATATGTAAAGAAGAAATATCAAGGGAAAAATAACTATTGAAATAAAAGAAAATTTAAAAAGTCGTATGGAAAAATTAACATGCAAGAGTAGTTAAGAAATACTATAAAAGCAAAACTGTAAGGAAGTCTAGACCTACCAGACATTGAAGTGTACTATTAAGGTACAAAATTAAGCCAAGGTCATACTGATGGATTAATAGACAAGCCAGTGAGATAGTAGTAAAGGCTTTGAAATAGACACAAATCCATGTGAAAATGTAGTAAATGATGGAAGTGCCATCTCTATTCAGTGGGAAATGGACCAGAGATCTAAACGTAAAATTTATAATCCTACAAGTATTAGAAGAAAACATGAGTCAATTCCTTTTTAAACTTCATTTGGGAAAAGACTTTCTAACTCTATCTCAAATTCACAGGCAATAAAAAGAAAGATTGAGAAATTTAACTACAAAATATAAACAGCATATAAATTTAACTACAAAATATAAACAGCATATAAATGCAGCATATAAATGCATCACAAAACAGTATATAAATGGTGAAAAGAAAATTGACAAGCTGACTGAAAATATTTTCAATGTAATCAAGAAAAAGGTATATATATATATATATATATATTCCATTAAAATTATATATATATATAATTTTATATATATAATATATATATATTCCATTAAAATTATATATATATAATTTTATATATTATATATATATATATTCCATTAAATATATATATATATAATATATATATATATTCCATTATATATATATAATGTATATATATATACATATATTATATATACATATATATATATACATATATTATATATATACATATATTATATATATACATATATATATATATACATATATTATATATATATATAATATATATATATATAATATATATATATATTCCATTATATATATATATAATATATATATATATATTCCATTAAATATATATATATATATATATATTCCATTATATATTATATATATATATATATATTCCATTAAAATTGAGGGGGAAAAATAAAAAACTACCTGAAAAATGAGAAAAATATATTACCAGACATTTCACAAAATGCATGCATATGATAATGTCCTTAAAACATGAACATTTTTCAGATGTATAAATAATTAGGGAAATTAGATAAATTTTGTCAGATTGGTGAAAAATAAAACGTATGATGACACATTTTATTGGTGAGGTTGTGGTGAAATATGCTTTCATCTATTGCTGATGAGACAGTGAACTAGGCCAACCCTTCTAGAGGGCAATTTACCAATACTTAATGCTATAGACTGAATGTATGTATCTCCCCAGAAATCTAATTCCTAATGTGATAGTATTTAGAGGTGGGACCTGTGTATGTGATTTGGTATGAGGGAATACGATTAGTGCCCTTAATAAAAGAGACCCCAGACCCCTTGCCCCACCTGCCATGTGAGGACACAGGGAGAAAATGGCTGTGTGTGAACCTGCTGATGCCTTGCTCTTGGACATTCCAGTTTCTAGAACTGTGAGAAATAAATTTCTGTTATTTACATGGCCCCAGGATATGGTATTTTGTTATAACAGCACGAAGGGAGTAAGGCAGAAATTGGGACTGAGAAGTAGGATGCTGCTGTAACAAATACTTAAAATTTTGGTTTTGGAACTGTGGGATAGGGCCAGGCTGGAAGAGTTTTGAGGTAGATGTTAGAAAAGGCCACACTGTTGTGAATTGACTGTGAAGGGCGACTCTGGTAAGAGTTCAGAAAGAAAAGGGGAGAGCTGTAGAGAAAGCCTCAATCTACTTAAACAAAATATTGTTTGAAACATGGAGAGTGAAGGCCATTCTGATGAAGTCTCAAATGGAAATGAGGAACATGTTGGAAACGGGCAGAAAGGCTAGTGTTATAAAGTGGCAGATAACGTGGCTGAATAGTGTTGTTGTCATCATGTTTTGTGGAAGGTAGAACTTGCAAGTGATGAAATTGAATATTTAGCTGAAGAAATTTTGAAACAAAGTATTAAAGGTACATCTAAAGAAAGTATGAAGCAACTCCTCCTGACTGTTTATAGTAAAATGCAAGAAGAGAGAAATGATTTGAAGATGGAATTGTTAACCGAGAGGGAAGCTGGACATGAAGATTTGAAAAATTCTCATTGTATCTATGTGAAATAATGAGAAATCTCGTTTGAGAAAGAGCACTAAGGGTATGGCCAGACAGCTTTAATAGAAGACACCTAACAAAACAACATTGGCATATATCAGGACTGAGCAAATAAGTACATATATTGTGAATAATTGGAGCTGTATTTCTCATTCAAAGAAAATATTTTATAAACAATGAAACAAGATAGGTTAGAGTGAATACCCCTACTCTTTCTCTTCCTCTTCCTCTTTCCCTTTCTCTTTCTCTTACTCATCCTCTTCCTCTTCCTCTTCCCATTTCCCTTTCTCTTTCCCTTTGTATATATATTTTATATACACACATACATAGAATACACATATATATACATACATACGTGTATGTATATATATGCATACATGTGTACATACATTTATATGTATAAATGACTAGGTTTCTGTATGTGTATATATATATATCTATGCATGTACATGTGCACATATATTATGTACCTATGTGTATACTTGTATATGTGTATATGTGTACATTATCTATCTATCTATCTATCTATCTATCTATCTATCTATCTACTTGCATATTATAGCTCTGTCAAATATGTGGACTGGGAAATAACAACTCAGTACCAGTCAAATTGTTGAATTCAAGGTTTAGTTAGTCTAAGTACAAAAATTATCCTGGAATACTTTGTTGCGCTAAACAATAATGCAGTGCTCAAACACTGATAGGAACTTGTTGAAAGGACGTAGAAGTGTACACAAAAGGACTTACAAAGGCCACAACTGAATGAGAAACATAAATAAATGTAAGAATATATTATAAACCACAGAATACAATAAATATCAATGACCCTATAGATAAATAAAAAATAAAATAAATAAATAAATCAGGGAGAAAGGACAGATTTTCCTTCTAGTAGAATTCTAATTAGCTAAATGTAAAAGAAACAATGGAAATACAAAATCACTCTTTGGCAAACACCACAGTACCATGTTTCCCCAAAAATAAGACCTAGCGGGACAATCAGCTATAATGCGTCTTTTAAAGCAAAAATTAATATAAGACCCGGTCTTATTTTACTATAATATAAGACCGTGTATAATATAATATGATGTGATGTGGTGTGGTGTGGTGTGTTGTGGTGTAATGTAATGTAATGTAATGTAATGTGTATAATACCGGTCTCATATTAATTTTTCTCCCAAAGTGCATTAGAGCTGATTGTCCAGGTAGGTCTTATTTTTGGGGAAACCGTCTAGTAATGTATGCTGCCGGCAAGAATCATAGGTGGCAGCTAAAATTAATGGGCAAAATTTTGAAGAGAAACAGCACATTTGCATTGTCTCAAAATAACATCCCCCCATATATTTAGTAATCACAACAGGAAAAAGTCAGTACTTTTATAGTGAAAAAGTCTGGCAGCTATCACTTTAATGAACTAGTTAAGTTAACACGACTAGTAATAAATCACATCCTGCACTTCTGATATGGTACACTGTGAATGGGCACCCAATCAGTTGTGCAAATAACACTTTTGTGATATTTTTGCCCAAAATGAATGTAATAAAAAAAATTATTCAAACTCCAAAACTGAGAGACATTCTACAAAATGTCACTATTCAAAATGTCAAAGTTATGAAAGACAGAGAAAAATTGAGAAACTGTACCACATTGGGACCAGGGAGACATGCCAATGTACTGTGTCATGGGACTCTGGATTAGATTCTGAACCATCACAAGGGCATTCATTGGGGCAATTAGAAAAATTTGAATAAAGTCTTTAGATTAACTGGTAATATTGTTTTGATGTTGACGTCTTGGTTTTAATATTAATAATTGTACTATAGCTAGGTACAATGTTAACATTAAAGGAAGCTGGGTGATGGGTGTACTGCACCTCTGAACCCTTTGTGTTACTCTTAAGGGTTCTCTAAAATAAAAATAAAAAATTAGAGGTAACTGTAAAATAAAATGAAAATTCAAAATAAAATATTAGAAACATTCTATAGAATTTATGGGATTAGTCTCTTTTTTTTGGCACAGTTTTCTAAGATAATGTTCCTTACCTCCTCTAACCAAAGAGTACAGCATTACTAGACTGAAGACAACAATTTATTCCCTTAAATCTTGCTTAATTAATAATCCTTAAAATTACAAGAAAGAACTTGAAAAAAAATTCTCAATTCCCTAATGATAAGAAAAAAATTAGTTGAGAAGTTCTCAAATAATATTATGAAGTGAATGAAACATAATAATGATACCACTCTCTTCCATGTTCAACATGGAGGCAACATGTCAAACTTGAGAATTCATTGATGGAAAGGTATTTACATGTCATCCTTAAATTAAATATGTATAAGGCAATAGCTTCTCATGCCCACAGGGCCTTCCTTCTATGGAATGACAAAGTCCCTCAGGGTACTATTTGGGATACAGAGCAACTCACTAGAAATGAGATGGACATTTTCTTTACTTGAACCTGTGGAGTCATTGAAGTCTTTTGACAAGAAAGGGCCTCCAAAGACCTGATAGGGGAAATCACTATGAGTTTAGGTGGAATGAATGACCTGAGTGAGTGATAGGACTTGTTTTGCACAGTGCTGGCTGAGACAAAAGGTCTGTCTAGATCCAACCTGCCTCGGGAAAAAATACCTAAACAGAGATTATGAACTAAAAGAGCTCCCACCATAAAGAACTGAAGGTATGACATTATGTATGACATTAACGGAAATTGAATTGGCAAAGATATCATATAAGCAGTGGGCACGTGACCCTCACGTGACCCTCAGACTACATATTCAGTTTTCAGAAGTTTAGAAGCATTAGTTCTTCCCCATGGATTTAGGGGAAAGTTTGGAAATGGTACCAACCCCTTTGAGTCTGAATCAGTGTTAGATTCTTGGATAATTTTGATTAAGACATCCTAAGGGGGAGATGTTGGTATTGCTGTAAATATTGATAGATTTTTATTTGAGTAATTAATTGGAAAAGTAAGAGTTGTATCTGTGTAATCAGGCTCAGATCTTGAAGCAAGTCACAGCAGAACCACACAGGCTGAATGGTACAGTGCATCTAGTAAGTGCAATACTTTATTCTCTGGGTGAAGCAGTTACCCAAGAGTTGCCTGCCTTCTATTTCTACAAATGTTCCAATCCTAAAACATATTGTTTTCTGTCTTGAATTTTTGGGCTCATAAGCATCTTTGTCATGTTGATCCATAAAGAAAATAATTGGTTCTTGATATTGATGAAGAAATCAGCAATGAACTTTATTTAAAAAATTCTTTGTAGTTTAGTCTAGATAAACTGGATCTTAGGAAAAATTCCTATCAAGGTTGTTAATGTGTGTCAGTTTTAAATATTATCTGCTCACTCATGAATGTCAGAACAGTAGAGGAGAAATCATGTCTATGCAAACATGATATTCTTTGCTCTAGGTGCTTTCTGAGAAACTAAGGATGTATTCTATGAGAGAGTGAGTGTCTCCAAGTGTTGCCATGGTACTCTTACTCAGTGTACAATAGAAGGAACACAGTCTTCAGAGTCAGAAGAAACTGGAATTAAGTCTCATTTTTGCTACTTTAGTAGCCCAGTGACTTTGGCAAAGTTAATTAGCCTCTCTGACCCTTAGTTTTATGATCTGTAAAATAAAGGTAATTATATTTCTCTCATAGGATTATTATGAACATTGCCCTCCCAAGGCATGCATGTCCTAATCACAACTAGGCATGATGAGGTTGGAGACCATCTACAAGGTTCCTGGAATGCATCACAATGTGTCTGTGACCCCCTGAACTCATGTGGGCATTGGCTGGGAGGCACAGCACTCTGGGGCATGAAAGGGGCTAGTGGTCAGGACAACAAAGGAAGCTTGATCAATCCCACCAGGGATGGGATAATTACGTATCCCGGTAGATTACCAGCATGGCAGGGACATGCTGAAGTGTCAGATAAAAAAAGTATCATGTGAATAGAGAGGCCAGCTAGAACGAAGGCAAGTAGGGCTGAGCAAATGCCTCATCCCTGTTGGAGAAATATAATTTAAAAAATCTTCTCCCAAGCTAGAAAACCTCTACACAAATGTATTAGAGAAAGAATGCTTTTATTTTTGAATAAGCATTTGACCAGAATGTGATGCGTATCACAGACAATCTGCTAAGAGATTACAAAGACAGAATATTTTTGGCAAGCAGGTAGAACCCATACATATATAATCTGAAGATAATAACTAGTCACACATAGTCCATTCTGAATTTACCTGGTAATTGGAGTGATCATCTGTGTTAGTTTATTGGCTTCCCACAGGTCTGCCTTAGAGATATTGTGGGTTCAGTTCCAGACCACTTCAATAAAGCAAATATCCCAATAAAGTGAGTCAAACACATTTTTTTATTTCCCAGTGCATATCAAAGTTACATTTACACTAGACTGTAGTTTATTAAGTATGCAATAGCTTTATATCTAAAAAAGCGATGTATATACCTTAATTAAAAATATTTATTGCAAAAAAACCCGCTAATCATCATCTGAGCCTTTGGCAAGTTATCATCTTTTTGCTGATGGCGGGTCTTGCCTCAGTGTTGATGGCTGCTGACTGATTAAGTTGATGGTTGCTGATCGTTGGGGTGGCTGTGGCAGTTTCTTAAAATACGACAACAATGAAGTTTGATGTATTGATTGACCCTTCCTTTCACAAACGATTTCACTGTAGCATGTCATGCTGTTTGACAGCATTCTTTCAAAATCGAGTCAATTCTCTGAAAGCCAGCCACTGCTTGAACTAAGTTTATGTAATATTCTAAATCTTCCGCTGCTATTTCAACAATCTTCACAGCATATACACCAGGAGTAGACTCATCTCAAGAAACCACTGTCTTTGTTCATCCGTAGGAAGCAACTTTTCATCCATGAAAGTTGTATCATGAGATTGCAGCAATTCAGTCACATCTTTAGGCTCCACTTCTAATTCTAGTTCTCTTGGTATTTCCACTATATCTGCAGTTACTTCCTCTGCTGAAGTCTTGAACCCCTCAAAATCATTCATGATGGTTGGAATCAACTTCTTTTAAACTCCTGTTAATGTTGATATTTTGACCTTTTCCCATGGATCAGCAATGTTCTTAATGACATCTTGAATAGTAAATTCTTTCCAGAAGGTTTTCTATTTACTTTGCCCAGATCCATCAGAGAAATCATAATCTGTGGCAGTTATAGCCTTATGAAATGTATTTCTTAAATAATAAGACTTGAGAATTGAAATTAACTCCTTGATCCTTGGGCTGCAAAATCGATATTGTGTTAGCAGGCATGAAAGCAAGAGTAATCTCATTGTACATTTCTATCAGAGCTCTTGAGTCCCTGACCAGCTTCGTTGTCAATGAGCGGTAATATTTTGAAAGGAATCTTCTTTTCTGAACAGTAGGTCTCAACAGTGGTCTTAAAAGATTCAGTAAGACGTGCTGTCATCCAGGCTTTGTTGTTCCATTTATAAGGCACAGACCGAGTAGGTATAGCATGATTCTTAAGGGACCAAGGATTTTGGAATGGTAAATGAGCATTGGCCTCAACTGAAAGCCACCAGCTGCATTAGTCCCTAACAAGAGAGGTAGCTTGTTCTTTGAAGCTTTGAAGCTGGGAATTGACTTTTCTGCAGCTATGAAAGTACTAGGTGGCTCTCCTTCCAATATAAGGTTGTTTCATCTACATTGAAAATCTGTTTTTCAGTGTAGCCACACTCATTAATTATGCTAGCTAGATCTTCTGGATAAGCTGTTGCAGCTCCTATGTGCACTTGCTATTCAACCTGCACTTTTATATTATGAAGATGGCTTCTTTCCATGAACCAACCTCTGCTAGCTTCAAACGTTTTTCCTGCAGTTTCCTCACCTTTCTTAGCCTTGATAGGATTAAAGAGCTAGGTCCTTGCTCTGGATTAGGCTTTGGCTTAAAGAAATAGTGGCTGATTTGATCTTTTATACAGACCTCTAAAACTTTCTCCATATCAGCAATAAGTCTATTTTGCTTTTCATTTGTGTGTTCACTGGCATAGCACGTTTAATTTCCTTCAAGAATTTTTCCTTTTCATTTACAACTTGGCTAAATGTTTGATGCAAGAGGCTTAGTTTCCAATTTATCTCAGCTTTTGACATGTTTTCCTCACTAAACCATTTCTAGCTTTTGATTTAAAGTGAAAGACATGCAGCTTTTCCTCTCATTTGAACCCTTAAAGCCCACTGTAGGGTTATTGTATGTAGGGCCTAGTTTTAATGTTGTTGTGTCTCAGGGAAGAGGGGCAGCTGAGGAGAGGGGAAGGGATGGGAGAATGGCCAGTCGGTGGAATAGTCAGAACATGCATGACGTTTATTAAGTTCAATGTCTTATATGGGCACAGTTCGTGGTGTTTCCCACCACAGTTTTAATAGTAACATCAAAGATCACTGCTCACATAACAAATATAATAAAGATGAAAAAGTCTGAAATATTGAAAGAATTACCAAAAGGAGACATGAAGTGAACTAATGCTGTTGGGAAAATGGAACCAATAGACATTTTCAATGTGGGGTTGCCACAAACCTTCAATTTGTAAAAAAACACAGTATCTGTGAAGTGCAACAGAGTGAAATGCAATAAAATGAAGTATGCCTGCCTTTACATTGATTTTAATGCAGTGAGACCCATTTTTAACTTCTGACTTCTAGAACTGTAAAATAATACATTTGTGGTGTTTTAAGCCAGCGGATTTGTGGTATTCACCAAAATAGCCATAGGAAACTAACATAATGTGTAAAAAGCCTAGCACAGTGCTTGGTAAATAATTGGAAGCCAATGTATTTTACTTTTGCTTCTAACCTCTTTCCATGTTTTGAGGTGATCTCTCCTCCTACCTTCCAGTAAATACATCTCTGGCAAAATTTGCTCTTAGTCTGGTCACTTGCATTGGGACTTTGCTATATCATTTGCACAAAGGAAAAGATAGATAAACTCAGCATCATTTGGACCATGAGCCAGCAAACTTTTTTTCTGTAAAGGGCTAAATGGTGTATTTTAGTCTGGTTCATATGATATTTGCCTGAACTACTCAACTTTGCAGGTGTAGCGGGAAAGTCACCATAAGTAATACGTAAACTAGCGAGTGTGCCTATGTTCCAAACTTTATTTACAAAAACAGGCAGTGAGCTGCATTTAATCTATGTTCTGTAGTTTGCTGACCCATGATTTACACTCTTTCTCTTCACCTCTGCACAAGATAATTCTTTCAAGGTTATGGTAAAGTATGGAGGTGGATCAAATTCTCCCATCCCTGTAAAATAATTCAGAAAGACTTTTCTCTCCTTGTTGTATCTAGTTCATCTGTGAGTTAAAAATCAAAATAAAGCCAGTGACTATAATAGCAACAGTCATCATGTAATCATTATAATTTCTAGGGCAATAAATAATGGCTTCCTTATCTTTGAAACCCTGCCCTAGGCCATTAGGGCAGCTGAATTATTTATTTATCTCTTCATGTACAGACTCTGTTACTTTAAAATGAATCACACTTTATCAGAAATTTGCTAACTTGAAAGCCTAAAGGTGCCATCTTCTGATTTCTAAAAACATGAAAGACTCTGAAAGCCCATCTGAAGGACAGTTAGAGAAAATATAATTAGAAACTCCTTTACAAGGTCTTAATTTCTTCTGCTTGAATTGAGCAGTTGCAATACTTCTGTGCTTCTTTGCTTTTTGTCTGTTATGCATTTCCACATGCTGTGTCACATTTGCCTTGAATGTGACAAAGTGATCTGAGCTTTTGCTGCAGAGGGAGGCATTATTGATTTCTTGGAGAGTAGCAAGAAGACTTGCAATTTTGCTGTTAGACTTGTCTGACAGATTACAACAGCTTGTGACATCAATTTACTATAATGAAATCATAGGGTTCTCTGGCTCTTGGGCCTGGGGGAGAGGTGAAAGGTCAAGAAAGTAAGGACCCTAAGCAGCCAGGCGTGAAGGGTAGTGCATTTGCTCAGTCCAGTGCCATTATAAAAAGAGATTAGTTGAATTCACCTGCTTTGAATTAACCATATGGTCTTCTCAGCAAATGAAAAATTATAAATGTCTAATCGTGACTGTGTTGGTTACAATTTAATTGCTTGATCATGAAACTATTTTTGTTTTCATTTTGAAACCCTACAGATTGTTGCAATTTCACAGCTAAGAATATATTAAACAGAAAATTTTCTTTATGCTTCAGAATGCTTTAAGCCATCTTTTCAATTAGCTGTTAAGTCTCTTCTTTCAATAATCTTTGTTAAATCATACAGCACTTTGAGAGGTTTTGAAGTCTATTAAACCCAGCTCCTACTTAACTGATAATGCTTTTCTAACTGTTTTATTTTTATATTGCGCATGACTTTTATGAGGAAGAAACAAAAGAAAAGCAAACACGCTGATAATGAGATTTCCTTTGGACTCAGTGACTTTCAAGGTTCCTTATAGCCTCTAGTACACACTCAGCTCAGAATCTAACCTTGGTCCCCATACTCCCTGAGTGGCCTGCACCCTCTCTTTCCTCAGATATATAATGAGTGAGATAAGTTCTGATAAACAACTAGGAATCTCCCAGCATAACATCCTGATTCCTTATTTATATTCCTATACATGGATTGGTATTCTAATTGGATCTGTGAGGCACAAAGTGATTGCTGAATCATATAGGACAAGTTGAATGAAATTCAGCATGTTTCATACTAAAGGCTATTGTTCACAAATGCAAAAATAAAATAGTACAGTCCATTGGAAAAGTGCTGGAATAGATGTTCATGTAAACTGCATTTTGTTTCCAGCTCTGTCATTTCTTTTCACATACGTAGTAACTGATCCATTTAGCTCTCTGAATCTCAGTTGCTTTATCTTTGAAATGGGGCTAGTATGACAGCCACTTTTGAGTGCTTACCTGCCTATGAGGTAACACTTTTACACATGCTATCTAATTACTCTTAACAAATTTATGAGGTAGGCATTATCCTCAGTCTGCACATAAGAAAACTGAGGCAGAGAGTAGATGACTTTTGCAATGCTTGATGGCTACAAATGTCACAGTGGAATTTAAGTCCAGATCATCTAACACCAAGCAATTTTCTTTGCATTGAGTCTCAGCTGCTTCCAACAAGGTTTGTTCCAGGAGCACATCAGACTCTGCAAAAAGTAGAGCTCTGTAAATGTGAGGTAAGATTATTAATTATTAGTTATTTTGACAACCCATAATTTTTATGTGGTTATTATATTACATAGTATAATCACAATAATAGCTTAAATTTTCTTCAGACCAATGTGCCAAAAATTATGAAAAGTGCTTTAACGAATTACCATTTTTAATCCTCGCTATAAACCTACAAGGTTGGTATGAGTAATCCTCAGTTTACATTTGAAGAATCTGAACAGTGTGGCTTTGGATTTCAAAATCTAATTTACTACTTTTAACTTTCCTTCTTTGTAAGCTATTTGGTTTTTCTGAAAACTGAAAAGAAAGCTAGAGTCCTGGGGGCTTCTGACTTGAAGTTTTACTGTTTTTCCAATATTCTATAACTTTTTACGTCAGAATGAAAAGGAGATGGAACAGGCAGAGAGGGAAGAGCTGGTTCTCGTCTTACTTATGTTGCTAAAGGAAGAGGCCTTTTACTGCAAATTGCACAGGACTTTAGCTGCTCAGTTGGCACTTAGGTAAATTAGAGAACAAGAAAGACTCTTTATGAAATTCTGACATGGACAATTGCTATGAAGCTGTTCTCTCTAGAGTATTCTGCTTGAAGATTGTGTCTGAATTTGGAATGGTTATGATGGACCCACTGCAAGGAGTAAACTGTGTTTTTCAGGTCAGCTCCTTATGTGTAACAGTTTTGTTGTTTTTTGAAATTAAAGTTTATTGGGGTGACAATTGTTAGTAAAGTTACATAAATTTCAGGTATACAATTCTGTTTTAACCTACACTTTTCCTTGATATTATTTTAGTTGGTTCGTGTGTGTGTGTGTGTGTGTGTGTGTTAGAATATGTATGACTTTATTTCTGCTGAAAATAAATAACTTGCAATTTTGTATGCTTTACATTTAAAACTTGATACTCATAAATAGTAGTTATCTTATCTCACCCCTGAACAGGAAGTGGAGTATTGTAAAGTATATTGAGATGAAATAAAAGGGGACTCTCTACCCTTTCCATGCAGAGAATTTAAGGGGATAAGCAATTTTCCTAAACATCACAAAAAATAAAGGGTTAGCTAACTTCCGTTTCCCATTTGGCAATTTATACCAATTCTCCACTGAGCACAGATAGAACATCTGGAAACACTATGAAAACATCTGTTTAAAGGCATTAAATTGCAAATAACATAGTGAAGGATGACTTAGCCAGGGTCTGCAGGTGAGAGAGAAGCCTGGGCAGGTTAAGAATGCTTTGCCCTCAGGGTTGGTTGTGAACTAATATTCAGCAAGGCCCTGTAGGATACTGTCCCTCAGCTTAATATCATTCTCATCCCTGAAACTGAATTAAAGTGATCCCTGAATGATAGTAACCCCAGGTACCTGGCAGCAGCAAAATTAAATCTTGGTGCAGATATCATTCTGGTCTCATTTGTTTTTTGTAGTTTCCCAAAATATTTATAAAAAAATGTTCAGTGAAAGATAAGTGAGGAGGATAGTGTGAAGAAAAAAAGAGCTGATAAATAAATGGTGCTGGGAGAATTGGAAAGCCACGTACAAAAGAATGAAACTGGACTGCTATCTGTCACCATGTACCAAAATTCATTCAAAATGGATCAAAGACTTAAGCTTAAGACCTGACACGATAAACTGCATAGAAGAAAACATAGGTATTAAACTTACAGACCTTGAGTTCAAAGAGCATTTTATGAATTTGACTCCAAAGGCAAAGGAAGTAAAAGCTAAAATAAATGAATGGGACTATATCAAACTTAAAAGCTTCTGCACAGCAAAAGAAACCATCAACAAAATAAAGAGACAACCGAATAAATGGGAGAAGATTTTTGCAAACTGTGCCTCTGATAAGGGGCTAATATCCATAATATAAAAGGAACTAATACAACTCAACAACAACAAAAAAACAAACAACCCAATTAAAAAATGGGCAGAGGACTTGAAGAGACATTTCTCCAAAGAGGACATATGAACGGCAAATAGACATATGAAAAAATGCTCAGCATCACTAATCATCAGAGAAACGCAAATACAAACCACAATGAGATATCACCTCACCTCTGTCAGAATGGCTATCATCAACAAGACAAATAGTAACAAGTGTTGGAGAGGCTGTGGAGAAAAAGGAACCCTCATCGACTGTTGGTGGGAATGCAGACTGGTGCAGCCGCTATGGAAGGCAGTGTGGAGGTTCCTCAAAAAATTACGAATAGAATTACCATATGACCTAACAATCCCTCTCCAGAGTATCTATCCAAAAAATCTAAAAACATTTATCCATAAAGACACAGGTGCTCCAATGTTCATTGTAGCTTTGTTTACGGTAGCCAAGACATGGAAACAACCAAAAAAAATGTCCTTTGATAGATGAATGGATAAAGAAGTTGTGGTATATATACACAATGGAATACTATTTGGTGGTAAAAAACGATGAAATAGCATCATTTGTGACAACATGGATGGATCTTGAAATTGTAATGCTAAGTGAATTGAGTCAGACAGAAAAAGTAAAGAACCACATGATTTCACTGATATGTGGTATATAATACCGAAAACAACAAAAAAACAAGACAGACAAATGAAGGAACAAAAACTCATAGACATAGACAATAGTTTAGGTGTTTCCAGAGTGTAAGGGTGAGGGGGGCTGTAGAAGAGGGTAAACGGGGTCTAACATGGTGATGGAATGAGAACTGAGTCTGGGTGTTGAACACACAATGCGATATATATAGATGATGTATTACAGAATTATACACCTGGAATCTATGTTACTTTACTAACCATTGTCCCCCAATAAACTTTAATAAAAAAAATGAAAAAGACAATAGAAGAAGGGACTCCATATATTAGAGTTATCTGGTACAAAATAAGAACTAACTTCATTTCATATTCTAGGATCTAAGCCAAGATTGAAAAATTTGGCAAATCATTTAAAATCTGAAAAAATGCAAACAGAAAATAAAGAATAGAAAAACATAATAATCCAAATTTAAAAATTACATGGTGGATTTAATAGGAGACTGGATACAGCCGAAGAGAATTTAGTGAAGTAGAACCTAGATCAGAACAAAATGTGCAGAATTAAGAACAGAGAGATGAAAGGATGAAAATAATTCAGTATCAATGAAATAATCATAAAGGATGCACCAAGAAGGCTACTATACATCTCTTGGAGTTCTGGAATATAAGGAAAGATGGAATGAGGCAGAAGATATCTTTGAAGCAATTCCAAGAAGCTTTACAAATCATAAGGATGATAAAAGAATTCTGGAACAAATTACATCAAACCTCAGTCAATAAACCTCAGAAAAATAAAGAGAAAAAGGTAAAAGCAGCCAGTGAAAAATTAACAGATTGACTTCAAAAGAGCTACAATTAGATTGACATCTGAATTGTCAACTGAAACAATGAGAAAAACATTATAGATCTTTTTCACTCTAAGCATAGATGTAAAAATACTAAATGAAATATCCCCAAGCCAGTCCAACAGTATCTTTAAAAGATTCCATAATGCACCCATGTTGGATTTATTCCAGGAATATAAGCTTGCTTAAGATTTGTAAGTTAATCAGTTTATTTAAAAAGGCAAAAAGTAGCTTGATTATTTTCATAGTTGTAGAATGATAAAAATTTAAATATATTTAAGCATATTTATATATAATGTTTATTTATATATGAAATCTTAACTTTGTTGAAAAAGAAAGGAAATTTCTTAATCTCCCCTTCCCCCAAAAAAAGGTCTTTAAAAGAAACCCACAGGAAACATCTTATTTATTGGCAAAATGATGAAAGCTTTCTTTTTAAGATTTGTGTAAAGATGGCAGCTACAATTATTTCTATTTAACATTGTTCTCAAGAACCCAGACAAGACTGTAAGCAAGGGGTCGGGGAAGGACTGGTATAAAGATTGGAAAGCAAGATATAAGTTATCATTATTCTCAGTTGATATATTTTGTACTTAGAAAACTCAAAACACTCTACAAATCAATTATTTGATTTAATGAATACCTTTAGCAAGTTTCCTGGATATAAGATCAATATGTAAAAACCGATGTATTTCTATATATCAATATAGCAGCCAGACAATGTACTTTAAAAAAGATATTACCTACTTATTAAAAACTATGAGGGAACATAGTCAATAATGTTGTAATAACTGTGTGCAGTGTCAGATGGGTAATAGACTTATTGGAGTTATCACTTTGTGAGTATATAAATGTCTACTCACTATGTTGTTTTGTACATGCAAAACCAATTTTTTTAAAAAAAGAATCTCCTGTTTAGCTTTTAAAATATACAGTTACAGACTCTGCCAAGAGAGACTGATGTATTTGGTATATTTCCCTGTCAGTAAAGGAGCAATGGAAACAGGAACTCTACCTTACAAAATTCTTGAGTCACAGACTAAGTCAAACTCTATTAGCTTTCTCTAGACCAGCATTCTTTGTTTATAAGTTTTGTTACTTTTTTATGCATTCTAGACATGTTTCAGAAGGGATAGCGTTGTGTTCTTCCGATTTATGTCACTCCGATGACCTTGAGTGAAAATGTGAGAAAGGGACATAGGAAACATCCTCATCTTCATTAACATTATTTTGGGAATCTGGTACTGCAGCAAGCTAAACTCATGTATTTTCTTTAGTTAACTGCTAATTATAGCTTCAATGTGTGGCCTTTAAATGGACATTGTACCAAATTGGGGCATGGGATGAATATGAGACATTCTCACTGTACCCTCCTCATCACTGACTACAGAAATAATATTGTACAACTATAAATGTAAATGTGAGATATTGTGGTGGATTGATTCACAGATATGCTGAATGTAATATGAATGAAGAGAAGTGCAAATTTGCTTATTAGAATTCAGTGGGAAGGTCACCATTAATCTTCAAGTTGTACACGCGTTTCTTCTGTTGGCACTCTATGGAGAGGATTTAAATACCATTTGTTGTGTGTTCTGGAGAAGTGACGTGGAAATGGTAACATTAGGGTCATAGTGTTTTGTTATTGAAAACAAATCTCATTTTACCTCTACTTCACAGTATTCATATGTTTTTCATAAAATGAACTCATCCATATTTTAAGATTTAAGATTTACCTGTCATGTCTGCCCATCTCTGGTTTGTAGGCTGCTTTATTTGTCTGTTTGTTTGTGCATGGGTTCAAGTGTTAAGACTTGTGTTTTCTAAGATTCCCTTGCTGTACTCAAGCCTGTGCTTTCTTTGAACTCAACCAGTGTTATGAATTAACACTGAAAAATCAGAAAAAAGTGAAGAAAGACACAGGTATTAAAATATAATGTTTGGTGAGAAGTGGCACAGTCACAACACTGGAATAAAGCTGAGAAATGAGCAGTTTTGGGTGGTAGTTTGAATTTTGCTCAGCATTGTGGTGAAAATCAAATTTCTTTCTGTATTTCTCCAGATTTAGATAAAATAGTTTTTGTGTGATTCTTTATCCATAGATATGGGGCTTGAAATGGCTTTTCGTCCCTTCACTTTATCCTCAAATTTTGGGAATAGCTAATGAAGTCAATATCATTGAATGTGTCTACATTGTGCCCAGAGATGCTCTAGGCAATAGCGAAATCACCAAGTCCATATTCTCCTGGGTGTTAACAATTAGTTCATCCCTACTATTAGGGATGTCCACTGTTGGCCAGATCTTCATTAACCGCAGGCTCTGCAGAGACGGCTCTATCTTTCTTTCAGGCACATGCTTTATCCCTGGGACTCGACTGGTGCCAATGCCTCCTTCACTAGACTCTGAAATGACCTCCAGTCATGGTCTGGAGATATAATAATGGAGATTTTAAAAGATGTCGATTGTCAAAAACAGCATGCACTAAGAACTCCCCCAGTTATCTACATGTGCCATCTTACTTGATCCTGACAATAATACTAAGAAGTAAGTACTAATACTAATAATACTAAGAAGTAAGAAGTAGAGACTATTATTTTGCCTGTTTTCCTATATTGAAGATAATTTTTAAAGAAGCCAAAGCATTGGGCCAAGGTTACTTGTCAGCTGGGAATCAAATCCAAAGCAGTCTAATAACAATATTAGACCTATCCCCCTGCACAAATAAATATTGTTTCTCATACATGTAAGTACTCTCATTTTTAAATACATAGATGCTATGATTAATTAAATGTCTATTCAAGAGACAATGACTTTATAATAGCTTTACTTTCAGTATATTTCTTCTTGTCAAAGTACTCTAGTGTGTGGGGTAGCATTCAAAATTGTTTGATATATAAAAGTGGTTCTTATACTGAAAAACAAACATATGTTGGGAACTATGGCGCTATACTCAAAGCTTCTTGAGGGCAAGGCAGATTATTTTGTTTAACTTTCCAGTGCTTAGCCCACATCTGTAATGTAGAAGGAGGGCAGTAAATATTTGGTAAACATATAAATGCATAGATAAATGAATCCCATTGGTAATTAAGTAGAATAGTGGACCAGATATCCAACATGTAACATATAAGCAGCAAGCATTGGGGTGAAATGAATAATTGGATAACTGAGCGTTGGTAAACAAAGGAGGATGTGAGAGACAAATGTTAAGTCAGATAACTTAAAAAGGGTAAAGGCTTTTTTGAACATTCTCCCTACTTTGTTTACTTAAAACTGTTACCAACAGGACTCATCCTGAAAGATTAAAATGAATAAACCTCTTATTGAAATTTAATGGCTTGCATAACATTGTGTGCATTTTGTTTTTCTGCATTCCATGAATAGATATAATTATTTGAATTTCATACATGTGACACCTCCCAACAAAAAAACATATATTTTATATCTGGAGAAAGCACATTGAGTTTTGGGATCCCAAAAGAGTTGTTTTTCTACTTTGTAATTATATGGAGACCAGTGAAGGGTAATGAATATTTTTGAGATACGGCATTTTCATGTTTCTTTTAAAAATTTTTTCTATTTATAATTTTTCTATTGATTTTAATTAAACAGTCCTCTGTTTATGAGAGACTAGAGGAAATTTAATATCCTCAAATTAAGGAAAACAAACAAATGAGAAAAACATTTAACAAAATTGATTTCTTGAATTGTACTTTACATTATGATTTGAGGTTTTCTTTTTTCTTAAGACAGATTTGATAGAGGAAAAGTACACCCCGAGAGAGTGCTCTAAGCTTTCAAAACTCTTATCTGAGGTGAATAGTGTTTCATTAATTTCATATGAAATCTTCTTATGTGACAGTATAATTATAATATTATACAGCCTAGCTGGATGGCTTTAAATGATCTGCCAGTACAACCCCAGAAATGAAGGGTCATGCAGGGTACAAGGAGATTTCAAGATTCCATTTTGAAAACTAAGTACTCTGGCAAGGGACAAAAAATTGGTAATATGTTTCTATATTTGAGGTGTCTTTCATTGCTCATAAAGTACCTTACAGCTCAGTGCAGTGTCTGTAATTCTTTGAAATGCGAGTCACTTCAGTTTATACTTCTCTTTGCTTTGGGTAAGAACCTAGGAAAAACGTACTGATGGAGAAGATAGCACTGATAGGAAAGATGAAACACTTACTCCATGCTTTGGTATGAGGTAGGAGGAACATAGATCTGGATATTAGAAATTCACTCAGAATGAATTGGAGACCTATAGTGGGTGTGGTGGGCGAAACCTTTACCCACTGAAAGGCAAAGCGGATTCTTTAGCACATCATGAGAGCACACTGACATCCAGAACTTTCCACAAGGCATTAATTCTCTATTTCAGTATTACTCGTTTGAATTCATCCACATCCATCAATTTCCTCGCAGATTGGTGCTCCTACTGCTTTAATTTTTTTAAAACAAGTTTTTAAATTACAGTTGACATTAAATATTATATTCATTTCATGTATGTAGCATAGTGGTTAGATATTTATATAACTTATGAAGTAATCCCCCTGATAAGTCTGGTACATACCTGGAACCACCATACACAGTTATCACCATATTATTGACTATATTCCCTATGCTGTACTTTACATGCCTGTGACTATTTTGAAACTACCAATTTGTACTTCTTAATCCATTCACCTTTTTCACTCAACCCCCCCAACCTCCCATCTAGCAACCATCAATTTGTTCCCTGTATCTATGAGTTTATTTCTGTTTTGTTCATTTATTTATTTTTAGATTCCACGTATAAGTGCTTTTAATGGAGGTTAATAGGTAAAAGAGAAACATAGCATCAGATGTAATCACAGCACAGTGAGAAATCAAATTTCTTGCACTCTGGTGTGTGTAGGTCTCTACTTTGTACTCGAGTTCAATTTTCACTCTCAGCACAAGTTATTGGGGAAAGGAAGATTTAATCAAGAAAGCCCAGGAATGGGAAAGCAGAAGTTATTTCCAGCTTGTTACTATTGTTCTTTTCTCCAGAATGCTATAACAACCAGTGTGTTGATTTAGGGTGGGGGGTGGGGGGAGTCAAACTGGATGTATGCATTATAGCGACATAATAAATACAATGTTTTTTGTGTTTTTTTTCAGTTGGTTACACTGAGTCAATAGTCTCAGGATCCTGATGGTACATTGTAGTGAACATAAGTTGGACTGGGAATTTCTTTGCTGTGTGACTATGAATAATTTCTTTGGAGTCTTCAGCTATAAATGTGTTCCCTTGTAAACTGAAGATGGACTATATGGTCATAGGAAGTACCTCTATGTCCTACAGTTTACTGACTCCCAGGTTGTCTACCACTTTGAAATTAGTGTGCTGTGCTAGGCTAAGAGATTGGTAAACATGTTTCTTCTTACTTAGTTTGTAAATAGTCAGAATGAAACTTTTAAAAATGTCAAGTACTTTTTGCATGAACTTCCAAAGAAAGTACGAAATTTAGGAGCCTTCACAAAGCTCATGTCTTAATCTTTAGTGTTGGACACATTAAAAATGAATGATATACTTAACCATCCCATGATACTATAAATTAAGAATTCATATTAGAAAAAAAACATCCTTGAGACAGTTTTTAATTTTGCAGGGCCCAAATGTTATAGGAAAGCAATTTTAAAATGTTGTTTATGCATTGAACAGCAATCCAGCACATTCTGACACAAACTGGATTATCAATATCCAAGTAATAAGTTCTTTGAGAAACAGAATTTTCACTGAATTCTCTGGAATGGCACAAGGCACATTTTGACATAGTGCCAGCACTAGTACTTTCAAATAGCAATACATAGTTTCACACAAAATTCAAGAATGCAAAGCAGGAATATTAAGTAATATGAATTTTACATTCTGCCTTGAATTTTGGGAAAATAGCAGTGTATCTTTTACTTCTTTTTTTCATCCTTCATAGCCAAAACAAAGTGAGGTGCAAAGAATTATCTGGAGAATTTTGAAAAGTGTAGTTTCTCTTCCATCATCATATGTTTGACTCCCTGTACCCTCATCTACACCCCCATCCCTCCTTACCCACTGGTAACTTCTAAAGTATTGTCTGTATGAGTTTTTATTTCTTTCTTTGTTTGTCTTGAAGACCTGACTCTGGGTGGTGAACACACAATGTAATATATATAGGTGAGGTATTAAAGAATTCTACACTTGAAATCTATGTAATTTTACTAACCATTGTCACATCAATAAATTTTAATTTAAAAAAAAGTGTAGTTGCTAGATGTATAAACCTGTATTTTAAGGAATACAATTTAATTTAAAAGACGTGAAGGGATTTGTTTGTATAACTTACTAATTTGTGCACTTTAAATACTTTCTGAAGCAAGTAATTCAATAAACATCTAACAAGCAAGAGCGCAAACAAGAAGGCCAGTGAATGATCAGCAATATGTACTGTCTTCTCTCTTCCTCTCTTCTTTGTTTTGTCATAAAGAAATATTGGATTTTCTATTCAGAAACATAATAAAAAGTGATTAGCATATATGTTTGTTGTAGCAGAGAAAAAAGAAAACAATCATCAAGTCTAACATAAGTGGTATTATGAAGAAAAATATGGCCTATCCATTTGAAAGATGATTATTAAAATGATGATTTTGTAGCTATTGGTATGTACCTATGTATGCAGGTTGTGTATGACTGGCTGAAATTCTGATTGGCCAGTGGTCTATTCTAACTGGTTTGGCCCTGTCAAACTGGTTGTTCAATATCTTAAATATCATCTATAAGACTTGTAATACTGGAATGTACTTAGGACATAAGATTATTTGAATGGAGTTTAATGCAAAATTTAACATAGGTTTACCTGTATTTTAGAAAGCCTCTTGAATGTATAAAAAATAAAATACTTGAAAATTAGTATAAAAACTTCTGACGTGATCAAGACAGATAGTCTGTGTGATGGTTAAGCTTATGTCTTGACTAGGCCAAGGGATGCCAAGACAGCTGGTAAACAATATTTCTGGGTGTGTCTGTGAAGGTGTTTCTGGAAGAGATTAGTATTTGAATCAGTAGACTGAGTAAAGAACATGCTCTTACCAATATAGATGGGCATCATCCAATCCTTTGAGGGTCTAAATGAAAGGTGGAGGAAGGATGAATTTGCTCTTGCTTGAGCTCAGGCAGCCATATTCTTCTGTTCTCAGACATAACCGCTCCTGGTTCTTGGACCTTTAACATGGACCTGGACTTATACCATCAGATCCTCAGGTTCTCAAGCCTTTGGACTCATGTTGAATTACAAAACCAGATTTCCTGGTTCTCTAGGTTGCAAACTACAGATCGTGGCACTTCTCGGACTCCATAATTGTGTGAGCCAATTCCTATAATAAAAGTCTACATATGTTAAATATATATCTATATCTGTAATCTATAACATATGCCATATATCTCTATTATCTATCTATCTGTCTGTCTGTCTGTCTGTCTGTCTGTCTGTCTGTCTGTCTGTCTGTCTATCTATCTATCTATCTATCTCCCTCTCTCCCTACCTCCCTCGTATTGGTTCTGCTTGTCTGGAGAGCCCTGACTCATACAGTCAGTTAATCAAAAACTGGTTAAAGCAGGAAATCATAAAAGTGGATACATAGAGAGATTAATTTTCTTACATTTAAAACATACGAATGTATATCCATTCACCAATCTTTCCATGAGGCAAGGGATTTCCTATAAATCTGGATTTGTAATTAAAGATTCAAATTGTCTTCTTATAAGCCATGTATACATAATACATTAGTTTTGATTTTCCTTTAGAGTAAGAACTTAAAACACTAGCAAAAAAATTTGACTGCATGATCTATGTTTTTGTGATTGTATTTTCCAAACCATTTGAAGCCATCTCACCATATTTAATTTGACAGAAAAATTTTTAATGGCTTTTACTTATTGAGTCTTATCAAAGGATTCAGTTTAATTTTTATAGAAATAACAACTGCTTTTCATGTTCATATTTTATAAGTTTGTATAAAAGTTTATTACATTATTATATAATTAAATTACTTTACATAATTGATTTACATTATTATGTATTATAAACAAGCACAACTGGTATGAAGTTTGGAAGTGATGGAATAATTTTTGTGTCTACCCTAAAACGTCTATAACTAAGTGAAATATGTAGTTCATTTACCAAATTCTATTAACTGCTCTATTAGTGGACAAAAATTCTGAAAGCCAACAAATTGTGAGCTAGCTGGAACCCAATGAAAAATTGCCTTAATCTTTTTTCTTCATTTAGGAGTCTAGGGAATTCCATGGCAATAGTTGTAATACAGTTTGAATGACTGTTTTTGTAAAGCAGTAAGCAACAGGATAGGATTTGGTTACATGTAAGTCAGCATTTCTGAACCATCAGAAACAGGAAGTCCCTTAAGATCTGATGGAGGGCAGAGATTAAGGTGGCAATTATTATTTCACACTGGAATAAGCATTTTTCTCATCCTGACCACTCTAAAACAATAACAAAAAGATTCCAGATGCAGTCTAACAAATATAAATAACCAGGAGATACCAGTGGTTTCTCTGCTGCTTAAGACAGATCCCATTGCCAAACCGAATCTTAGAATATTTTGTCTTAATGGCATTCCCTTCACGTGAGAGTTAGGAAGTGTTTTCATCCAAGAGTCATTTGGAAGAATTTTATTTGTAAAAAGCTTATCAAGTCAGCTTCCATTACTTCCATCCTCCAACAGTGTAACCATGTTCACCCTCAGGACAAAGGGAAAGAGTGGGAAAGGGAGAGATTACACTCTCTCTGAAAAGCAAAACAAAAAACACCTCCCTCCCCCAAAAAGCAAAAGCAAACAATACATAAGCCTTCTTTTGGCTTCATTCTAAGACCTGGCCTCATTTCTTAGCCTTTATTTACAGAAAATGCCTGGACAGCATTGTCAGTACTTGTTATCTCCAATTCCCTTTCTCTTATTATTTAAAAAAAAAAAAACATTCTAAACTAGTTTTCTCCTCTGATAGTCTCCTGAAACTGCTGCTGTCAATGTCAGTAATGATCTCCATATTACTAAATCCAAGGGTGAATTCACCGTCTACACCTTACTTGACCTATTGGCAATTATCCTACCTTTTCCTTTGATATTTATTTTTATTTTCACCTGGCTTTTGGGACAACACGAACCTCCTATTTTAACTTCTATCTCACGAACAAGTCTTTTGAAGTCTACTTGTTTGGTTCCTAATCCCTAAATTTTGGAGTATCACAGGGAAAATTCCCTATAACTCCCCAGAGGATCTTACCCATTCTCAAGGTTTTAAGAATCATCTATATGCTGTTGATGCCTAAATTTATATACCTAACCTACATTTCTCCTCTAAAATCCAGACTTGAATATCTAAGTTCCTAGTAAATACTTGGACGTTTAATACAAATCTCAAAATCAATGTGTCCCAAACTGAACTCTTGGTCTTTGCTCCAAACTTCTCGTTAGCATTCCCTGTCTGAATAAATGCCTGTATCTTCTTTCATGTTGCTCAAACAAAAACTCTTAGACTTATCATGATTTAAAGTAATCGCACATTCTATCTGTTCATAAGTCCTGTTATCTCTGCCTCTAGAATATATCCAGAATCCAAACACTTTTCATCACTTTTATTCACCAACTTGTCTTTTGCCTCGATTTTTATCAATAATCTCCTAACTAGGTCTCTCTGCTTCTACCCTGACTCCCTACAGTCTATTTCCACAGGGAAACTCTAGTGATTCTTCTGAACAACGTGCAAGACCATATTACTTTTCTGCTTGAAACCTCTCTTGGTGTCCCACTTTGTGTCTAAGAGAAGTTTGTGTTTATAACAGGCCTTCAAGAGCAGGGTCCTCATCCCTCTCAGACCTCAGCTTGACCACTGGCTCTAACCACACTGTCCTTCTTGCTCTTTTTGACCAGAGAAAACACATTTCTGCCTTAAGGTTTTTATGTAGACTGTTCTCTTAACCTGGGATACTATTTCCTAATTTCATGCCTATGAATAGCCTTTCCACTTTTTTCCGGTTTTGCTCAAATGGTACTTTATCAAATACTCTATTTAAAATAGCAATCCCTCCCTCTCCATCATTATCTATCATCTTCTCTTCTTTGATTTCCTCAGTAGCACTATTTGCCATCTAACATGAGGGAGTTGACTGGTGTGTGTGTGTGTGTGTGTGTGTGTATGTGAGCATAATATAAAAGGACACTCTTCCTTTTGCCACTCAGTGGAAGAAGTATGGCTTTTCAACTTAAAATAATTGATTGGTTCAGGGATAGTGGAATGGAAAGGTGCTTCTCCTCAGCAACCCTACAGTCACTTTGTTGAACTTGAATGCTTAAAAACAAACAAAAAAACCAAAAAAACAACAGAAAAAAACCTTATCATTGAAATTGCACTTATCTTGACAAATAGCTGTTAGGGTTTAGGAAGTGTAGTTCTAGGCAGTAGTAATTCATGTTGAAAATTTCAAAACAGTTTAAGATAATTATTTGACCATTTTTATTTTGAAAATAACTTCAGAGTCAACAGTCAGTAATACTAATAGTTACCATTACTGAGAACGCTGTATGAACAGGAGGACTTTTGTGCTTATGGTATATATATACAAAATCTCATTTAATTTTCTCACCAGCCCTTCAGCGCAGATATGATTATCTTGATTTCCAAGGTGAGAAAACTGAGGCTCAGAGGATTAAGTAACTTGCTCTATGACACTTGGTAAGCAGCAGGTCTTTCTGGCAACTGGCCACGTGTTCTTTCCAATCACGCTAACGTGTCTTACATAAAAACAATGGGGATCAATGGATACGTGGAATACGGTAGCTCATGGTTCAAATCTCAAAGTGATTCTCCCATGTATTTCCATGTACACTTTTTACTGTCTGAAGGATATAATGTTAACCTCTAGTGAAGAAAAATTAAAAAAAAAACAAACATAATAAATAAGTGAAAAAATAACATACACACGGGAAGGTTTAGGAAAGAAGTTTCTGACCTTCAAGAAACCATATACTAATGAACATTATTCCTTAGCATGTGTGCTAATATACGTGTGCTCATGAACATGAGTCATACTGTCTCTGTCTTCCAATTCCTTATTTACATACTGATCTAGTACATCTATAGTCTTATGAAATATTAGATGGATATTTTTACTCCCTCACTTTTTTAGCTTACTGACTTTATGATGGAAAAGTACAAGAGGTTTTTAAAATCAAAAACACTCAGAGTTTTATTTCAGGATGAGTGTTCTCAATGTGTGGTCACTGTTTTTAATACTTACAGGCAAGAAAGCACTTCATTGGTCCCTGTGCTAGAAGCTAACCCAAGAGTAAAAACTTTATACAACTGCTTGCCATGCAAAAGACAAAAACACATTTTTCCATCTTTTTAAAAACTGCTTAGTCCAAGAACTTAGTTCGCGAATCCAAATACAATTTCACCATACTCATATGCAGGAAATGAGAGAAAGAGAAAAAATAAAATAAATGAGAAGGATGCTAGCTGCATAAGAGATCTGTAGAATGCAGCATAATCATAATGGCTATATGACATTTGCAGCCACTATAAAATGTTATAGCAGAAAATTGTTATTAAAAATAGGGATTCAGTGTTGTGGAATATCAGGAGTTGCTTTTAGTGGAAGGATAACACTGTTGCCTCATCAGACTCTGGTGATACAGTACAGGAAGAGAAGGGAAGAGAAGAAAACATGTATGGATACCTTGTAATAGATGCCAACACAAAAATGCTGAGATGGAGAGAAGCAGCCAGTTTAATTAACCCTAGAAGAGTGCCCTGAGTAGACACTTAATGCCTATTTGTTCTGTATATCTTTCTCAATATATGGAACATGTGTGATAATAATTTGATGAAGTAGGCTTACCCTCTTTAAAGTAATATGAAGCTATTTCCATTTGATTCAGTTCAATAAAACCGCTGCTGAGGGCATCCATAATGGGGCCGTTGAATTTGGTGGCCAATAATATAGGCAGTGGAATCAGACAGCTCTCAGTTTTACCCTTCAATCTGACATTCGCCAGCTGAGTGATCTGGGGGGATGTTGTTCACTGCTTGATTCTTCAGTTCCTGGGTCAATAAGGGCAACAGAGTGGTTATGATGATCAAAAGAGAGTTTATATAAAAAACACTTAATGCAGTACTTATCACATAATAGAACTTAAGGAATTATGATCAACTATTATATTTTATTGGCTTCTCTCTTGTCTCTCTTTTTTCCTTCTTTTTCTTATTTTTTTTCAGTGAGAGAATTTGCTTACAAGTAATAAGTTGTCTTTATTTCTGGAGTTAGAGACATTACGTCTCTTTTGGAAGAACACAACTTGAAAGATATTAGTCATGTTGATGTGTTTTCAGAAAAGGGCACAACTGGAGATTTCTTTGGCCTAACAGAGGCTGTCTCTTCCCATCATGTTTGCAGTTGTGGAGATGTGAGATTGCTGAGGAAGGGGTGATGAAACTGGTAGTAAAACCAAGAGCCTTCCTGGTAAGAAATGGATTAAGCCTCCAATCTTTCTTTTTTTTCTTTTTTAAAAGAAAATCAGCTTCATTGAAGTATACATTCAGTAAAATCCCTAATTTTAAATGTACATTTCTGACACTTTCACTTTCAATGTTCAAACTATTAGGTGACACCTCTGACACAATGGTATGGGTCTGACTGACAATGGGTCCCTGAAGGGAATCTCACCATAAGGAGATGAGGAGTAAGGATTTGTGTCCTGGAGTCAGTATTTGGGTCTGAGCTGTGGTAGGGGGATAACTGCTGCAGTTCTGCAAAGTCTTAGGCTAGGGCTTGAAAATGCCTGTTCTAAATGTTCCTTGGAAAAAAATGTGAAAAATATACAAATGCATATGAATTTAAGATTCGTTCAACAGAAAACATGTAAGTCTGCAAAGTCTCCTTTATAGGGAGGCAAGGTAACACTGAATTGAACTGCGAGAAGAGTGGCCTCCTTTTCTTTCCATTTACAGCCATAATAGCAATTGTAAGTGAGAATGGAGTTTCCAAGATACTGGAAAGCTTTTCAGCTCTTCCTCTGTGAAGCATTGTGTCCATGACTAGTCCTTTTCACTCAGTTATTATGTCAGGATATGAGCCTATCTGGGTAAGTAAGGGGAAAACAGGCAAGAAACAAGGAGAATATTTTGATAGTATTATTAGAGGACTAAATTTATATTGACTTAACTA